>NC_055962.1:32527357-32607357 GCF_018492685.1 Alosa sapidissima | reverse complement strand
AATGAGAAACAAAGGAGAACAAGAGAGAACAAGGGAAAGAGACTGAGATGGAGTGAATGGTAGACCAATGAGTACAACTTTTTTACCCTGGCAACATTAAACATTACATCGGGTAACCAAGTAAGCTATGTGTGTGTGTGTGTGTGTGTGTGTGTGTGTGCGTCTGCATAAGTACTGTATGTTTGTGTGCGTAGGCTCACGCAGGGCTTTTAGACGCTGAAATGGCCCTTTAATGACTTAATGAAGCCCCACTCCACTGCTCTGCCATTATCATTAAGGACGGCTGAGGACCTGCGCTCTAATTAGAGGCACGAGCCAGCAGGGGGCGACGCTCTGGGCTCCCTGACACTGCCAGACCATCAGCACTAACAGACACAGACACATCATCACCCCTCACTCCGCTACACCCACAGCCCCACCCTGACTCCACCCCCACCGGACCCCGATCACTTAGTGACAGACAACAGGAAGACGACACACAGAGGTGGAGAGACTTAGGACTTCTCACATGCTACTTGCTTTGGATAAACGGCTCAGAGATGAATACAAACGCACCAAGGTTCACGAATGAGTTGAGTCCTTAAGTGTGATGTATAGATTTACACAAAGCACATTCATGCATTGCAGATGTGAATACTGTGTGCTCTGAGAAATCGTTTCATCTGAGATCATTTACCCACGGGATTGACTTCCCGTAACATCTGGCATCCAAACTCTACAGGATGCATACATAGAGGGGAAACAGGGAAATTAATCATGCTGTAGGAGTCTATTTACAGATATAGGATATAGGACAAGTATAAGCACACCATATTATAACTAATAATAAATCAACTAATGTAGCTTAATATAAATAAATGGTCTTTGTGTTCTCTAAAGGGCTATTTCTGGGTACACACCTGCTGAGGACTCTCCTCGGGTCACTCTTTGGGTCGGGGCACTGTGGTGACCTCTCCCCATGGGCAGCAACGGTCACCAACAACACCTCAGGGACTTGAGCCTTTCCCCTCCTTTGCTTCCGAAAACACCCGCCGGCCGCCGCCGCCGCCACCTCTGCTCTCTCTCACGCTCCGTCCCCAGCGTAGAGCCTGCTACTGTCTGCTCCTGCTGCACTCAGTCACACACGCACACACACACACACACACGCACGCACACACACACACACACACGCACACGCACACACATACGCGCACACACACACACACGCACACGCACACGCACACGCACACGCACACGCACACGCACGCGCACACGCACACGCACACGCACACACACACACACGCACACACACACACACACGCACACACATACGCGCACACACACAGACACACACGCACACGCACACGCACACGCACACGCACGCACGCACACACATACGCGCACACACACACAGAATCTCTCTTTCGCTCTCTCATACACAACATACACACACACACACACAAACACATACAATCTCTCTCTTTTGCTCTCTCATACACAAAATACACACACACACACAGACAGAGAATCTCTCTCTTTCGCTCTTTCATACACAAAATACACACACACACACACACACACACACACACACACACACACACACACACACACACACACACACACACACACACACATGCACACATACAAATAAACTGAATCAGTGGGTCCTGTCCACGATATGTTATCTCTTTTTTTAATCTCTTTTCCTAATGCACAAACGGAGGTGGTATGAGCTTCTCGTGAGAGTCTAGCCCATGAGGGGTGAGTTCAGGCGCTCCAATGCAGAGGCCAAACCGCCCGAGCACACACAGGTTGCCTCTCTCATGGTCTCCCTTTTGAAGTTCAAAGCTCATCTAATATGAAAAATCGCAGCATGACTGAGATAGCAAGTATCAATAAAGCATTCCCAGAGCAACACATACAGCAATATACAGCAAAACAGACTGCCTGAAGGACTCATACAAACATGCACACACACACACACACACACAGATCAAATACAGATTGGAACACATGTAATGGGCCCTGGTATCCTCCTACAATGTACTTATGTATGAGCACAAGTGGCCTTTAAAGGGGCTGAATATGGTATGACTCTATGCTGTTAGGCCGCCTAAGAAAACCCAACTGCTGGACATACAGTAAAGCCATAGCAGATCTCCATCTTATTTACCAGGGCTGTACAACTCTTGGGTGACTATACCATTATAATGATATTATAAATGTGCTGTCCAAATCAAGCAGATGTGATTTGACTTGTCTGACAGATGGGGTCCCGTCCTAGATCGGATGCATGCTACCAGATCACTTCACTGTCTCCTCTGGATATTAGTGTGAGCTGAGCCAGACTAAAAGCGAAGGAATAAGAGAGGAAGGGAGGATGAAAGAGCGAGAGGAGAAGAGAGAGAGAGAGAGACAGGGAGATAGAGAGATAGAGAGCAAGACAGAAGAGGAAGGAAGCAGAAATAAGAGACTGGGATAAAACAAGGAGAGAGAATAAAAGGGACAGGCAGAGAGAGAGAGAGAGAAAGAAAGAAAGAGAGAGAGAGAGAGGGAAAGACAGAGAGAGAGAAAGAAAGAAAGAGAGAGAGAGAAAGAAAGAAAGAGAGAGAGAGAGAGGGAAAGAGAGAGAGAGAGAGACAAGGAGAGAGAAAGATAGAGAAAGAAAGAAAGAGAGATGGAGAGGGAGAGAACGAGAGAGAGAGAGACAAAGAGAGAGAGGGAGAGAGAAAAAGAGAGAGACAGAGAGAGAGAATGAGAGACAGTCCTGAGTTCTGGGACGTAATGAGATTTGAATGGGAAGTGGCCGACACAATAAATCTGTGCCATATGTGTCCATTTCCTGTGTCAGTTCCTTTCACACAGGCCCAACTGACCCTCCCCTGCCCCCCATCACACACACACACACACACACACACACACACACACACCACCGGCCTCTGGCCTCGGACTGGGCCCCGGGGCCCTGCATAAATAAATAGAGCTGACAGCAAACATCATAACACACTCCGTAATGTGTGTGTGTACATGAGTGCATGTGTGTGTGTGTGTGTGTGGTGTGTGTGTGTGTGTGTGTGTCTGTGTATGTGTCTGTGTGTTAATGCATGGCGCCTGTCCATCTATGGGTGCACATGTACATGCACACACTTACAGACACACACACATGCACCCATGTACACACACTCACATATACACACACAAACACACACACACACATGCAGGGTCACAATTACTATGGACATTCACAACGGCTAGACATTTACTTCAACTGCATGCATTTCTGGCACTGGGTCTGTGATCTGTCTTTGTGCGTGAGCATTTGCATCACAATTAAATCTGTACTATGACAGACTCTGTGCATTTTAGAGTCCAGTGTTAGTTTTAGTGTCTCTTGAACATGAAGCTGTTTGTTTGTTTCCAAATGTTTAACTCTGTCAGTCAAACTTCCAAAACATTCAACCACTCTTCAGTGAGGATAACATCTCATTGATCCAAACACTCTTCAACACAAACAGCTGTCAATCAGAGTCCAATTCACACACAATTACACACAGTTCACACACTAACACACTTCTTTACTCCACAGACCGACAGTCAAATGTCGTAGATGAGCAGGTTCATGAGATTGAGATTCCATAGAGACTGAGAGGAGAGGTGGAGCAGGTGTCTAGTCATGATCTCCTGAAATGAGGTAAACTCAGGAGATGGAGGTCTAAACCATCATATTAGAGTAAACACTCACAGAATCTTCAACATGTTCCACAATCCCATGTAAACACACATTCACACACTTCGTCCTCTGTCTCTATTTCAAACACACACACACACACTCTCTCTCTCTCTCTCTCTCTTTTGCTCTCTCATGCACAACATACACACAAACACTCATACAATCTCTCTTTCGCTCTCACATACACAAAATATACACACACACACAGAAGCACACACATGCACACATACACACCGAAAGCCTCCTGTCAGACCAATGGCACGCAAGGGGGCTCCCGTCTGCAGCGTTTGAAGCAGCCAGGAGGAGGCGACTCAGATGAATGAAAAGAAAACAGTGTAATAAAGCACAAATCTAAACAACGGCCCTGTTGCAATCCAGCAGATTTGGCTCTCGTTCAACACAAATGCCCGGAATGTGCCTTTGATTAAAGCCTAATATCTGCCGTCCGTTTCTGAGTGTGTGTGTGTGTGTGTGTGTGTGTGTGTGTGTGTGTGTGTGTGTGTGTCTGTGTGCATGTATGCATGCGTGTTGGTGTCTACTGAATCCAAGTGTGTGTTGGAGTGCACATGTATACACATTCATATGTGTTTGCATGTGTTCATTGGAACTGGAATTTAAACATATGTGTGTGTTTGTGTGTGTGTGTGTGTGTGTGTGTGTGTGTGTGTGTGTGTGTGTGTGTGTGTGTGTGTGTGTGTAAATCAGAGTGTATATTGAATGTGATATGCTTGGCTAAGTGTATGTGAGATTGTGTGTGACATGCATATGTTCGTAAGTGCATGCATATTGCACTGTATATATGTTTAAGAAAGTACAGTGTGTTTACTATTGAATGCTGTGTGCACTTGTGCATTCTTGTGTGTGTCTGTGCGTGTGTGTGTGTGCGTTTGTGTGTGTGTGTGTGTTGCTCTGGCTCCGTTTACAAGGGAAAGACTCACTTTATTGCTTTGATGCAGGAAATATTGTAGCTGAGAGCCGCCTAAATCCACCCAGATCTTTTATTAAAACACCCGGCCACTCTGTCTCCAGCCCCCAACATCTGAGAGACGAGGAAACTCTCTCTCTCTCTCTCTGTGTGTGTGTGTGTGTGTGTGTTGTGTGTGTGTGTGTGTCAAGGATCCTTCTTGTTATACAGCTGCAGGCCGAGGTGGAAACAGGTGATAAGATGAGTCTATGAAAACACTGCAGGGTGTGACACATCACACACACAGCAGAGTGAGATCACTCTCTCTCTCTCACACACACACTCTCTCTCTCTCACACACACAGCACGCGACAAGTTAATGGTGTAAGAATACAGGGACAAACAGAAAGTCACTTAACAGCTCGTTAAAACATTAACGAGGAAATGGACCCCATATCCCACTTTGACACTCCTCTCCCTTGCTTTCTCCCTCTCTCTCTTTCCCCCCTCTCTCTCTCTCTCTCACACACACACACACACACACACACACACACTTGCTCTTGCTACTGGCAATAATCACTTCATTTTAGAGTGAAATTGCCACACCAGTGTTTCTTTTCTTAAACTTCATATATGTTTGTCTTCATTGTTTGTATATGTACTATATTTGCACATACTGTGTATCTGAATTCATTTTTGTGTTTGTTTTTATGGTGAAGGTATGCATATGTCTGTGTGTGTGTGTGTGTGCATGTGTGTGTGTGTGTCTGGGTGGTGTGAAAGAGAGTTTTAGTGTTTAGGGAAGTCCACATGTGTGCATGTGTGTGTCTGTGTGTGTGTGTGTGTGTGTGTGTGTGTGTGTGTGTGTGTGTGAGATTATCCTGTGTAATGTGACTCCAGGCTGCGGTTTTGCGCTCTAATGTTTTCTGACAGACTGCAGTTAGTTTATCACAGCTATCGCCGCTGGCTAACTGAAGAGGACTGCCTGAGGGCTTTAGCTTAGGGCCATGCCTGTGTGTGTGTGTGTGTGTGTGTGTGTGTGTGTGTGTGTGTGTGTGTGTGTGTCGCAGTGTGTGTGTTTGTGTGCTGCAGCATGTAAGTGTGTGTATGTGTGTGTGTGTGTGTGTGTGTGTGTGTATCTTTAAGGGTATAGTGGTTAGTTTTTTTAAGTGTCATACCCTCAAATGGAAAAGACATGCATGTCATCACATTGCTACTTTTACTCTGGTGAGTGTGTATGTGTGTGTGTGTGTCCACAACTGCTAGTGTCTGCAGTCTTTATGGAAACCCCCACAGAGACCTAATTTCCTGTCAGAATAATAACACATAAAAATACATAAATATGTCAGAAATCTCACAATTTCACATTGTCTGTCTATAATATTAAATACTATATATATAAAATAATACATATATATTGTGTGTGTGTGTGTGTAACTGTGTGAGTGTGTTTGTTTGTATTTTTGCAGTAGGAAATAATATTTGCTGATGAGAAGTGACATTTACAGTATGTTTGTTACAGAATTTCCACAGTTGCCAGAAATCTGTCTCACTTCCTACTCAGCAAGGGCTTATCACTGATAGCTGGTATATTTTTCAACACTCTGTATTTCCACATTTTGCCTTTTATGGTAACTTACAGTATAATCATTAGTGTATGCAAAAATTGTATAGTGCATTTAAAAAGGGAGAGAGAGAGAGAAAGAAAGAGAGAAGCTTAGAAAATGAGATGAGGCGTTGTGGTTTAGCTGTTTTTATTCCTACATTAAACCTCCTTTAAATAATTCACATGTTTTGCGGCTCTCTGAAGTTCTAGCTCTTGTGTTTGATTCTTCCTCCCTCCAAGAGTTTCCTTAGAACAGCCACTAATGAGCCAAGCACTCATAGAGTTGGCTATCCCTCTCTCCATCTCTGCATGTGTGTGTGTGTGTGTGTGTGTGTTTGTGAGAGAGTGTGTCTGTGTATGTGAATAACATGTCATGGAGAAGAATATTTATGCTTTGTTTTCAGGGATTCACATCTGTGATTCCACAGATTCCACACTCGAGTGATCGTCCGATTACGCATGCAGGTTATTGATCAGAGAATGGGCTGGTCAGTGAGCGTATCTCCTTGTGACTTCCTGCATTCACTGTACATCATTCATATCCCTGTGAGCTCCTGCATTAACATCATATCTTAGAGTCATTGAGTTTGGAGTCTGTTGTTGCTGCTTTGACTTGATCAACTCACTAGAATAAACACCAGCATCGTTGTCTGACAATGGATGCCACACTAAAAGCCATCAATTTATGAGATTCACTTGTCGCATATGAAACATTCTCACACATATCAAACACATGGACAACATACATGTACACACACACACTCCTGACAGACACGCACACTCACACACACAACAGACACCCCGACTGTGAAGAGAGCTCCTGACGTCCTGAGCGAAAGGGGCGGCCAATGAGTGATGACGGCTGTCATTAGCTTAAGGAACGCTCTCCCATTGGGACCTCCAGTGTCTCTGGAGCCTGTTCAATTACGGGGAACCTTCGCCATTACTGCCGCATTATGACAGATTACGCTAATGTTGGGCCACTCCATAGAGAGAGAGAGACAGTGTGTGTGTGTGTGTGTGTGTGTGTGTGTGTGTGTGTGTGTGTGTGTGCCCGCAGGCCTCATCGCTCCCAAAGTCAACCAATTTTCGTATCGCTAACTCCCTGCCACAATTTTTGTATCGCTAACTCGCTGCTGTGTGTAGTGACTGAGAAAATCTTACTTTAGGAATCGAGACTGGTCCCAGATCAGTGCCAGGTGGATCCCCACGGACAGGACAGGCATGAAGGCTGGGTTGGTCATTTATGCATATTAGTTCATATGATCTGATTTGAGGCTTTCTCCCATGAAATATACAGATACAACAAGAGATTTATTACTTACAGAATGAAATAAATAGTTGTAAAAACAATACAGCTTTTCTCCAGGAGCCACAGCGCATGCACTTCAATCTGGGATCACTTCTTAAGGCATGATGGATGGTTTAGTGGCCATTGGTTTCAGTAAAGTGTCAATTTCTTGGTTTAATTGGAACTACTAATTCAATCCCATTTAGAGTAGCCTATTTAAGTAACTTCATATCAATGAAAGTCAATTATACTTGAAGAAAGAGACTCTCTGTTCTACACACAGATACACACACACACACATTCTCTCTCTCTCTCTCTCTCGCACACACTCACACACACACACACACACACACACACACACGTGTCTGTTGTCAGGCAGCTGCACCTCAAACAGCCTAAGCGTGAAATGTGCGACTCGGCCGGTACAATGGGGCCGTTGTGTGCGGCATGCTGGGAGGTGGTCGTCGTGACAATAGGGCCGGGGAGAAGGCAGCTGCCCGCGTCTGCGGAGAGACTTTATTCTTTCTGGCAGTGGCCCCATTGCGAGGACCCCGCAGGGTGTCCATCCAGCTGCCTGTGTGTGTGAAACTCTTCTGGGGTCAGGTTGTGTGTGTGTGTGTGTGTGTGTGTGTGTGTGTGTGTGTGTGTGTGTGTGTGTGTGTGTGTGTGTTTATGTGTGTGAGAAGGATTTAGGCATTCATGCTTGTCCCCCCTTGCACACCAATTCAGCTGCCAGGCCATGAAAGAGTCTCAACTCCAGAAATCCAATCAATAACCAATAATCATTTATCTCCCAGCAGGACTTTCCTAAACAAACAAAAGTGGGACTCTAAGCCTGCACAGGACAGCCAGGCACATGCACCAATACTCCCGCCCACACACAGAAACACACTCAGACACTCTCACACATATAGTATACACACACAGATCTCTGGGCTATAATGCACAGATTGGATACATTGTTTAATTGCCACTGTTTTTAAAGTTTGTATCAGATATGAAGAGAGGTTTATTTACTGCTTTGTGTTACTGTCTAATATAAAAACCCTGGAAGTGTTTCATTTTGAATGTCACTGCATTTAAAATAAAGATTAAAATATGATTCAATTGAATAAAATTTTCATCTTTGAAACGGACCTCCACCAGGCAAAATCAGCCTTCCGTCACACATGCAGAAAAGTTGATTAGAGATATACCGATTTGGTCTCCACTTGTATTACAATGATAAACTGCATACTATTTTATATTACCACTACCTATCACATTTTAAAACAGTCTCCTTTGGAAGTAGATGCCATGTTAGCTGACATGCTAATCTAAGTGCTCTGTCTGTCTCTCTCTCTCCCTACCTCTCACTCTCTGTCTATCTATCTCTGTTTCTCTCTCTCTCCCCTCTCCCTCGATCTTTCCCTCTCTCTCTCCCCCCTCTGTCTCTTTCTCTCCCTTTCTCCTCTCTCCCCCTCCCCTCTATCTCTCTCTTTCTCCCCCCTCTGTCTCTCTCTCCCTTTCTCCTCTCTCTTTCTCTCTTTATGCCTCCTGTCCCATGGTGCACCGTAATGGCCTTCAGCTGCCCACTCACTGTGCTCAGGCCCCATTAGGAGGTGCAGAGGGGGTCTGGGTCAGGTGAGCACTACTTCACCTGCGGCGGGCAGTGGCCAGGTCCCTGGTCCCAGGTCAGGGAGGGTGGCCATGCGTCACGGGGTCAGGGTTAGCTAAAGGTTTCAGACGGGGGTGGCTGCGCTTCTAAGGAGTAGCTGCAGGTGCCTGAGCTCTGGATACGACCTCTGACCGCACACACGGGAGGAGGTCCTTCTGTCAGGGGCTAGCACAGGAACGGAGGGACTGTGTGTGGATGTGTGTATCTGTGTATGTGTGTGTGTGCATGTGTGGATGTGGAAGTTAGTGTGTGTATGCATGTGTCTGTACATTTGTGTGTGTGTGTGTGTGTGTGTGTGTGTGTGTGTGTGTGTGTGTGTGTGTAACAACAGCAAAAAAAAAGACCTCACATGAGTGACTGGCACACAATCCCCTTCAGTGGCGTTATGGATGACAGCAATGCAAATTAGCACGTGCTTTCTTTACATCACAATAACGCCACGCCATATGAGTCTATATATCAAACGTTACATGTCTTAGACATGATGGATCGGCTCATTTGGCTCCAGAAATGTGATTGTATTTGGGGTTCCTTCGGAGTGCTTTGTCTTCTCTGGACATGTCTATAGAGGACAGATCACTACGGCACAACAGCACAGCAAGTTCATTATTTACATTAGCGTGTTACTCCAGTGGGTCAGTATATGAAAGTGTCGGCGTGTTTCTGGAGGACTAAGAGCTAACATGTTGTGACGTGTGAAATAGTTTCAGCCTATGTGTCCACAGACTGGATTGTAACGCAGACACACACATACACACACATAAAACCTTATACACACATAAACATACAGTACATACAAACACACTCAGTCACTCACTGAAGAACATACACAAACACATATTTCAATTTTGGGCCGATTTCTACATGTGAAAAAAAAAAGATATTTTTCCTCTTGCAAGTGGAAACGATTCATTTTGTCAATCAGGCTGCCACTGAAGCGAGTTCTGATGATTGCAGATAAGAGACCTCCCAATCAGCAGTGTAGGCTGCTGATACACACACACACACACACACACACAGACAGACACACATGCACACACACACATGCACACACACAAACATACACATACACACACAGACACACACAAAGACACACACACGCAAACACATATAAACACACACACACGACCCTCCCAATCAGTGGCGGAGGCAGCCATGTGATCTCCCCTCTCAGGCCCAATAAGAGGAGCAGTCAGTCTGAGCGGAGTGCTGTGTTATTCCTGAGCCTCTATCGCCCGCACTCATCACTAAACCAGCACAGAGGAAGTGTTCCACCACGCTACACAAACACCACCTGTTATTCTTAGCCACAGTGTGTGTGTGTGTGTCAGTGTATATGTGTGCGTGTGGTGTGTAGCAGGCCAAATGTGCCTGAGTATGTATGTGTGTGTGTGTGTGTGTGTGTGTGTGTGTGTGTGTGTGTATAGTCATGTTGTGCTGATAGTTATCAAGTCAAGTGTGTTTGCACATGGAAGTGTTATACTGATGAATGTACCAGGATGTGATTATATGTGCATGATAATGCTATTATGTGTGTGTGTGTGTGTGTGTGTGTGTGTGTGTGTGTGTGTGTGTGTGTGTGTGTGTGTGTGTGTGTGTACTCAGGTGGCATGCCCCATGTGTGGCCGGATTTCAGAAAGTTCTCAGAGGCACGCTTGTCCTCTACGGTTCATGTGTGTGTTAAAAGCCCTTCCAAGTGAGGATGTGTGTGTGTGTGTTTGTGTGTGTGTGTGTTTTCCTGTTAAGTTGTCAATCTGACTGGTCATGTGACGGCGTATCCCATCAGGCTCTGGGTGGGCGGGTGGCTGCCCTCGGCTTCAGGCTGTCCAGCTGTCAATCACTGGGCCTGTGCCGCAGAAGTGTGTGTGTGTGTGTGTGTTGTCAGGGACACAGGGCACGGCGTGTGACAGTGTAATTATGACGGGTTGCCGCGGGGAACCAGCGGTCCGCCATAACGGACGTTTATCGATCGGTTGGTGAGGGGAATTTATCAATGTCCAGACTAGCCGTCAAGCACGCTCACACACATCAACACACACTTATGGGCTGACACAAACATTCACGCACACAGATATACATGCACGCATGCACAGTTTGCACACACACACACACACGCCCACACACACCAACACACACTTATGGACTGACACAGACATTCACGCACACAGATACACATGCAAACACACAAACATAACACACTGACACATTAGCAAGCATGCAAGCACACACACACACACACACTAACACTGACACAAATAAGTAGTCATACAAACATACAGGCACACACACACACACAAGCTCAAACGGTCGTTCTGACCCAAGTCACTCTTGTGCAGTTGCTTAAACGTCTCTGTCGGCTTACAGGAAATGGATTTCTGCAGCCAGACTGAGAGGTTTATTAGCAAACATCAGGAGTCCTGACACTCACTCACTCTTCCTACCCCCCCATACACACACACACTCTCACACACAGACACATTTAGTCTCTAGTTCTTTCTCATGTACACACACTTTTTCATACAAATATATAAACAAACTTTTCCTTTTACACACACACACACACACACACACACCATTGTCAAAGGAACACGGTGACCCCTAAAAGCCATTGCCCCCTCACGTCACGTCTAAGCTGCTGAGCTCGCTGACAAGGAGATGTGGGACTGCACAGAGGCCACTCACCATCTGACCAGCAGAAGAACACACACACACGCACAAGCACAAGCACAAACACACACTCACACACACAAACAAACACACACACACACACACACACACACACAAACGCTCAGCTCACCGCAGGCATTGGTGCTGGCTCAGCCAACATCTTCTTCATGCAACTTCTTGTTTTTCTGCAACTCATCCTGTCTCTCTCCTTCTCTCATCTCTCCATATTCCTTCTCTCTGCTGTAAACGCACCTTACTCGTACCATATCTAACTCTGTCATCTGCTAGGTTCATGGCATGCCAACCTTTAGATACTCCCTATTGAAAGAGTAATCTATTAACAGAGTTAGCTATAAAACAGGGACTAATACACTGTTATTAATACAATACAGAGTCTCTGTACTACCAGTTTAATACATAATGCATGCCAATTAACTGTCACTTGGATTGACTGTATAAATAGTGTTTCCCGTTCTCATGCATCAGACGTGATTAACGGAGACACACTACGGTGCCGCACTCACTCACTGGTGCATCTGCACTGATGTCATATCGTTAACACACATCTCTTGATTGCAGGGTAAATAAATGGAGGGTGGCGAGATCAAGGGAGTCCTCTGATCTGTCAGGGTCAAATTGCTCTATGGGAAACACAACCCACCCATTGGCTGAAGTAGTCCAAGTTCCCGAGTGTTTGACTAGTGTTTACGTAGACCATCGACATGTCTACACACAGAGCAGAGTGAGCAGAGTGAGTGAGTGAGCGAGCGAGCGAGTGAGAATGGTGAATAATCAATAGTGAAAAAAGTGTGCTTGGCTGTACAAGAAGTTAATGTACAGACCCAAGTGTGCATCACATGTGTGTGAAAAGAGGTGCTGAGGCCAATCACTAAATCTGAAACCACAGAATGGATATTCCAGAGTCAGAACACCAGCTCTGAGTTTCATCCCATGACCAGATCTCATAACAACTGTGAACAGTTGCCACACACACACACACACACTATACATATATATATATACACGTACAGTATTCACCTCATTCAGTTCCGCCCATTTTTTTAAATTCCACGTTGTCTTTAAACTTCCGGTCAGCTAGCTACGTCTAGTTAGCTTCATTGGGATAATACGGCAGAAGAGGATAGAGAGGCTAACTTGGGAGGAAAACGACAAATGCCATCAGGAGGTCAGACTGCAATATTGTACTTCGCTACCCAAGGCTGTTCAGCCCTACGGCAGTGGCCGCTGTATCGTATGGAGAAACTCGCAAATCCTTATCTGTTTGGTAACTATGGTAACTAGTTTAGAAAGTCACTACAGAACAGCCGCTCCAAAGTCAGTGTTTTCCTAACTTCAGATAGGAAAGGTGAATAACAGAAATGTCTTAAGTCACCAAAATCCTAAATAAACGTTCCTAACTTTATGATGACCCATAACATATGATGCCAGTCATCTCGATAGAGCTCTGCTATCTAAATGTATCGCAATGGATGTACTGCTCATCCCTCCGTCTCCAGTCCTCCTGTCCTTCCTCCCAACTCCCACAATCCTTCTCCGTTAGGCCTCGTCAGTGTGCTCCACACATGACAGCATGTCTTCCTTAAACAAGGTCACTTTTAATTAGTTTCTTACTCTTCTTAAAAGCCGGCTGCACTTTAATTACCTCTGAGTTTCCATGGAGATATTTTTAAGTGTCATGAAATGAAGTCTGCGCGGAAGACTGCACTGTATGGACGGCGCCAGACATATTTATTGCTTCAAGGACAACTGGTGACAAACTATATTTGGTTCAACACATATGCTTCTTGAACGTGGAGTAAACTATTCATTACCTCAATTTACATGCATGCAACAAACATGAGTCTCTAAAGTCTTTAATAAGTTTTCATAAAATATTAAATATTTTTTCATAAAAGTATTACTGTCACTCTCTCAAAGCTGTTGAATTTCAGTCATGGTTGTTTAAAATCCATTTATTCACAGCAGCTATGATATCACATATGTACATAATCCGCAGTAAAACATTTTCAGATTTAATTTAATTTCAAATGTTACAATATCAGCATGCTAAAAAATTAAATGAGTGATCATTTCTAAACAAAAACAAAGCCATTCATTTAGCTGCATTTCTGTAGATTCTGATAGGCCGACTGGGGGAGGCTTGCACAGCTGGTTTGGCGCTGCCTTCATATTTGCTGTCCCCAAATAACAGTAGCAGGAATAAACAAAAAATTAAACCTTGCTCTGTCCAGATCGTCTGGAGGGGGAAATTGCATTCTGCTCCCACGCACACACTCACACACACACACACTTACACACACACACACACAAACACACACTTGCTTGTCTGCACTGCAGACCATTCTTCTGACCATCCGTATTAAAAGCAGCCTTAGCACAGGAAATGATGTCTTGTGTGTGTATACAGCGCTTGGCCTCCGTGTGCCAGCCCCAGTCAAACTCCTTAGAGCTCCCAGACTGTCTGCACTCTAGTGAGGGGTTCCAATAAAGACAGGCTGCAGGATCCAGTCGGATTACTGACCAGGGGGTCACTCACTACTAAATAGAGGCTAATGACGCATGGATGGGGGGGGGGGGTGGGGGGTAGAAGGATGTTACTATTACCATTCATCCTACACCTCTTTTTTTCTTTCCCCTCAATGTGGCAACGTTATTGTAGAAGTTGTTATGCTGTTTGTTTTTGTGATTTGGCAACAATTGGCCATTGAATTGAATTGAGTCGAAGGATGTGGGCAGGGAGAGAAACAGAACTCTGCCATGGTAACTGTTTAGGATGCAGCCTATTATACAGGTGTGTGTGTGGGTGCAAGTCAGGGCAACTAAAAAATGGTATGTAAAAGATGAAGCATAGAATATTCTACATTTACTCGGATTCAGATATTTCAGGCAGTAAAAGGCAGTATTAAAAAACATCGTTGTTTTAAGAATTTTCGAATGAAATGATTGGTAATTAGCACATTTACAATATAAAAAAAGATTTTTAAAAAATAGAAACACGTTTTTTGATCATTTTTTATATCTTAGAACTTAATCAGAACAGGTGAAAGTGCTTAAAATGTAACACTTTTGTGCAGAAAGACAATATTCCTGCACACAGACACCTACACTCGGACACGCACACATACAGTCACACAGACACACACAGAGGCAGACACACACACACACACACACACACACACACAGCAGGCCCAGTTAGGAGGAGGACACAGTTAAGGTACATAACACCAACAATTATTACACTTGGGTCCAGTAGACCCAAACACCTCTTATGTAATAGTAATATAGTAATGTGGTTGGGGGGTGCAGTCATTGAAAATAAGTTATTTTTTTAAGTTAGTTTTTCACAGAAAATGAGCCAAGGCCATTGAGTTTAAGTTAGAAGAAATAATAAATTAGGAAATATTCAAAACGGGTCCCACAGACAAGGGTTAAATGCTTAAATGCACTATGGTTTTTATGTGATGAACATTCAGAATTTCAACACGATCCGTTCAACCATTTCTGCGCAGGCAGGGTTAGCAGAATCCCACTTGAAAAGAGAGAGCATGAACTACATCAATAAAATTAGCAGGTGTTAATGATCACTTAAGCACAGTAGTGAGAGCTCGAGCAGGTGAATGGGGCCGCTAAATGGAGAGGGAGTGAGAGCTCGAGCAGGCGAGAGAGACTAACGTGTGACCCCAAAGTTTAGCCGCTCTCAAGGACATCATTGCCATCTAGTGGTGCCATGTGTTATGACATAGCAAGGAGGTTCGGGTCATTTGTCTACCTCAGAGGCTTCCCTAGGAAAGGCCACATCTTCAGAGCAATGCCATACAGGAGAGAGAGAGAGAGAGAGAGAGAGAGAGAGAGAGAGATGGATAGTGTGTATTGGTAGAGTGAAAGATAAGAAAAAGGAGAGATAGGGGGAGAGAGAGAGGGTCAGAGAGAGAGAGAGAGGGAAGGAGGGAGAGAGAGATATGGGTAGTGTGTATTGGTAGAGTGAAAGACAGAGGGAAGAGGAGAGAGAGAGACATGAACAGATACAGTGAATAAGACAGGTGAAAGAGAGGGGAGGAGCAGGTGAATAAGAGGGGGATAGAGAGTAAGGAAGAGGGATAGAGAGAGATCAAGAGAGAAAGAGCAAAAGAGAGAGAGAGAGAGAGAGAGAGTGCCATGGGCCAAAATGGCTTGGCTTGATGGAGTTTTGGGGGGCTGTGGTGCTGAAGGGTCTTGTCCTGCTTGGAGGGCTTCTGTCCAGTTGATCTCCTCTGGAGGTAAACCTGCACATCGCCAGAGCTCAGCCCTGGACACAGCTGCTCTATCTGCATAAACACTCCTGCTCGAAGGACCTGCTCCAAACTGCTCCTTAGTTCATTCCGCCCCATATTCCTCTGATTCGCCACCAGCATAACTAAATCCTCACACATTTCTTCCCCACTCAGCCCCCTCCAATTTAGCATTTGTAAGATAAGTGAGTAGTGATGCAGTAAAACACTCCTCTCTCTCTCTCTCTCTCTCTCTCTCTCTCTCTCTCTCTCTCTCTCTCTCTCTCTCTCTCCCTCCCTCCCTCGCTCTCTGATTCTGTCCAACCAGGCAGAGAGAGCTCTCTAAGGGAAGACCCTGGGTCCCAGGTAGCCATCTCCAGCAGCTCGACTTTGAGTGGGCAGTCTGTAGCCTCTCCTTTCGTCCTCCTCTACTCTTGTTTCCTCATCACACATACACAGACACACACACACACACGCACACACACACACACACACTCACACACAGACACCACACCCCAAAATTTGTCAACTTAGCCTGAGGGGTATCCTACTAAAGAGAAGTAATTTAGCTTATCTTATCCAACCAACCCCTCACTACAGCTTTTTTATTCTGGTGGCTTTTTCTTGCTCTCCCACACACACACACACACACACACACACATCTATACACACTCCCTCTCTCTCTCTCTCTCTTGCATTCACACAAACTCACTCTCTCTTTCTCTCTCACATAGACATACAAACACACCATCTCTATCCCTCTTTCTCACTCTTTCTCACTCTCTCTCTCTCTCTCTCTCTCTCTCTCTCACACACACACACACACACACTATTTCTCTCCCTCTCTCTCTCTCTCTCTCTTTCTCACACACACTCCTCTGGAGCACTGCCTCTCTTTTTTTTCTCATTTAGTCCAACAAAGATTGTCCTCCGAGATTGACCTTCCCTGTGGCCTGAGGGCAGGCCCCTCATGCCAGTAACTAGATAACATACTCTAT
Source organism: Alosa sapidissima (assembly GCF_018492685.1). NCBI lineage: Eukaryota > Metazoa > Chordata > Actinopteri > Clupeiformes > Clupeidae > Alosa > Alosa sapidissima. Next base: position 32,590,257 of record NC_055962.1, on the reverse strand, counting down.
CAGAGCGCTGGGAAAATCACTGGGCGAACGCCGGCCTGATAGTGGCATCAATCCTAACCTGACACACGCGGGGTCAACCATTTATCTCCCACAAGCCCCTCCGGTCAGGCCACCGCCATCTTGCTTTACTATATCCTCTCTTCTCTCTCTCTTTTTTTAATAACCTTGGCCATCTTACTTTTTTCTGCAGAGGCGCAGCATGGGTAGGGAGAGAGAGAAAGAGAGAGAGAGAGAGAGAGAGAGAGGGAAAGAAAGAGAGAGAGAGAGAGCATCTGCAACCTCACCCCCCCCCCCTCCATCCCTCCCCCCTCCCCACACACAACCCTAATCTGCGATAAAGTCCCCTGCTTGCCTTTGATTTCCAGTGAGGCATTGGAGGTGAACAGATTTACGGGGCTTCACTTTGGTGTGTTGCACACACACACACACACACACACACACACACACACACACACACACACACACTCACACACACTCACACACAAAAACACAGAGCACGAGAGAGAGAGAGAGAGAGAGAGAGAAGCAATGGCTCAGAATAAAAAGTAATAGATACAATTGGGCCACTGATGTAAACAGGATTATATGTCTCGCTGCCCTTAAACCCCTGTGTGCAGATATTACTCTGTGTGTGTGTGTGTGTGTAAAATACACTCAGGACTTTATCAGTCACACCGTGAAATCGGTTATCAAAGCAGCACTTGGGCAGAACAGATTTCTGGTCATCAGTTTCCTGTGAGGTAAACGTGTGGAAAATCATATGGATGTGTGGTGTTTGATCTCAACCGATTACCATTGAACTCAGACCAGTACGGTCAACAACACCTTTCTGGGGTATGATAGACAAACACACATGCACACAGGTCCATATAAAATACTCATACTGTATGAAAACACATAAGTATACACACCGTCCCCCAAAACTAACATAAAAACAGATGTGCACACACATACACACAAGCAGACACACACACATACACAGACACAAACAAACACAAACACACACACACAAAAAGAGAGACAAATGGGCAATTCTTTTTCCTAACTTATCACCTTAGCACACTATTGCGAGGCAGCAACCTATGATGACAACATGTCAGTATTTTGTGGAGGTGTTAGTCATTCTAACGTGGCGCGATTGCCTATAGACCCCTGATGGCCTCATTACATTGGTTGATGTGTGTGTGTGGGCCCGTCCCTATTTCTGAGAGATGGGTAATAGGTGCCTTCTGTCTGTCAAAGTGCCTGACAGTAACGCTCACCGTGATTGGCTGCTCCGCAAACACACACTCCATCACTGCCTGCCGTTGCTATAGAGATGCTTCAAGAGTGGCAGTGGATTGGAAGCTGTAGGGGATGAGAGAGGGAGAGAAAAATAGAGAGAGAGAGAGAGAGCGAGAGAGAAACAGATGCCAGAGAGAGACAGAGAGAAAGAGAAAGAGAGAGAAAAAGAAAGAGAGAGCGAGGTTAAATGGAGTCTCATCAATCTTAATGAAATGCAATTATTTCTGCCGGTATTAATCATCGACCGCCATTAGCTTCTGGCCACTGCCAACGACCATCCGTCAAAGAAGCAACATTTCTCTGATTTGGTTTCTTTTGCTGGACTTGTTTGTCTTCCTGCTGCTTAGTTTTTTTTTCTTCGTTTTTGTTGTTTTGCTTTTTATTGAGTTCCCCCCCCCCTCTCCTTGTGGATTTGAGGCTCCTGTTGCACGTTCAGCAGCACCTTTTCACTAACTGTTACAGTTGGATTTGAAGTCTGAGGTTTAACCACTGTATGAAGTTGTACATCCCAGCTAGCTATAGTTAAACTGAAGTGTGAATGTGTGATTTGTGCTGCATACAGCATGTTATTGGTTTTGTCATATAGCATATATGATTCTGTTTTTTTCATGTTCTAATTTAGCGTACATATACCACTTATCATATACCACATATTTCCCTTGGGGATCAATAAAGTATCTATCTATCTATCTATCTATCTATCTATCTATCTATCTATCTCACATAGAAAGCAGTGTGGCATACTGGCCACACATTCAGACTGACTGTCTGTACAGTAGTCATTCCACTGTAGTAGTATTTCCCTTATACTGCCATTTGAATGACTGCTTCAGGGTCTCTCTCTCTCTGTGTGTGCGTGTGTGTGTGTGTGTGTGTGTGTGAAATGGGCAGGAGTAGAGACCACTGCTCACTTAGCCCCTTTCATCCACTTTAACTTGAGTTGTCACTGTTGCATTGCTGGTCTGTGAGGAAGTAGGTGAAGACTGACCTCTAGTGGTCAGACTTTTGAAGGATGGCAGAGCGGCAAAATGTGTCTATCCTGAGGGAGACAGTTCAAGGGTGGAGTCTCCACATTTTGGATTGTATTATTATTATAGTTATTTAATCATTTGTAAAGCACTTCAACCTTGTTGTGATAAATGTGCTATAGAAATAAACTGACTGTACTTGACCTTATGTTCAAGTCAGTATATGTAAAGGTGTTTTCCACAGAATCCCAAATCAGATCATGTAGGTGAAGAACAAGCAATCAGAGGCTAATGCTTAATAAACAATGTATTAATAAGGCTGAAAGAGTGCGCAGTACCATACATGGACAGACACTAGCCCTTTTCACACAGATATCACACAAAATTTGTGGGAAGAGGAGACGTCTTTTTGCAGCATCGTGTGTCTGAAAACGAGGTGAAAATTTACCAGGCTGCTGATCTGTTCACATGATCCGGCATTTTGGAGAGCCAAAAGGCAGGATGAGCTAGCAAATTAAAACGTGACGTGCAACAGACACTGAGAAACACTCTGGGCTTAGGCCATCTTCAGTGGTCCCTGTTTGGAATCTCTGAGTGGTCTCGTTCTCTTCACTGGCCTACTACCCAGAGGGAGACATGGAGACATGTGTGGCATTCAGGAGACAGGCTCTGGATTTTCACTCCACTAATGCTAAAGTTCAGATATTTCTAGTCGAGTTAACCCTTTCATGCATGGTGGCCACATTTGTGGACATTTATTTAACTCCACTTTTGGGTTGGTTAATCATGGTTATTTTCTCCAAACTTCATGTGGGCAGCATCAATAGATGCATAGCAATGTTGTAACTGCAGTTACAGTCTTTTATTACAAATAATAAGGGTTTGATGACATCATCAACCCAAAATGGCTGAGGAGAATAGCTATATGTGCAAAACGCTTCAGGTATATCTGTGAAAAACTTTTATTCCAGTAGGCCAGTTTAGGGGAAAAAATAGTCATTTTTTAATTAAAAGTTATTTTACAACAAAAAACTGTTCCCATATGTGGACATCATCTAACATAGGTATCAGACTATCAGTTAAGTCTTAACCTGCAATTTATCTGTTCTATTTGATAAAAATGATTTAAATCAGCATATATTGAGTAAAAATACACCCTAAATACTAGCCTAGAAATCTAGACGTGCCCCTAGCGGCAGCAAATTATATTTGCTGGCAAGGCTAGTCTAGCAACTCTCGGTTGGCTTGTGAGCTCCAGAAATCGAAACTCAATCAGGCCAATGAAATCGTGTATAGAGTCGTTAGGTGGGCTTAACATAATGATTGATGGCAGAGTTGCAACGGTTTGGCTTGAATTCCCTGCTATTTGAAAACAAATAAGATGGATGTTGCTGCTGGCGAACAGTGTAACACGAGTTAAGCTTTTATTAAGTTGGCAAACGTTTGAACTAGCCAACTAGCTCCGCTGGTGGGAAACGCATGGGACTCATAGCGCTGCCGTTGTCCTATTGTGTGCAGAGGGAATTTGAAAGACAATTGATTATCCCGCCCCTCGGACTGAGCACTGCGAACGGTGAGTGCCCAGACCCTACATTTTAATGTGGGTCTGGCTCGTCAGGCTACCTAAATACATCACCATAAATGATTGTACAAAATTACCATTTATGCCTTTGAATGACAACTGAACACATACATTCAGATGCTATTTGCTTTTTGCCTTTTACACAAGGACTGCATGAATGCAGTACGAATTAGCTAGAATATATGTTGGGCTTAAAGGTACACTATGCAGGTTTTTTAGCTTAATATGCAAGTTTTTTAGCTTAATTTACCTTCATTTAACAGCTTCAGAGTCATTGGAATGGTTATATGACTTTTTTCGGGTTGAATGGTGGCCGTCTCACTTCCCCCTAGCGCCTGTGAGCGGGAAAAACCACCCTTGCAACTGTGGGCCAGCGGGCCGACAGCCTCAGTGTCAGGAAGTATAACGAGTGTAACAAATTGCTTTTGCTGCATTCAAATACACATACACGCCAGGCACCGGCTAGAAAAAGGTAGCGATGGAGTTTGTCAGACATTCGTCATGACAGAGCCAGTGAAAAAGAAGCAAAAACCGAGAAAACAGTAAGGAAATTGCCAATACTGCATAGTTTACCTTTAAATAAGTTGTGTCTTTATCAGCAGTGAATGTTTTGTCACTGTAACAAGGCTGCCACATACATTTTATTGAGCATCTATAATAACATAAAACATTCATAAAATAGTTAAATGTCAGTGGCGGCTTATCCCATTTTACCCCTTTGTTGTATGGTGTCCGTATGGTGACAGTTAAATATCTTGTAAATAAAATAAAAAAATCGCAAACATGTTAAATAGATATCAAGTTTAGGTCATGTTTAGGTTTTGAATGAGAAAGGTTACTGTTATACACTATACTGTTGGCTGTTGTTCAAGGTGACTAAAAATTGCAAAATGCAAATAGCCCATCATGTAAATATTCAGATCACACTGCAGACGTGATTATTTTATTTTACTTTTGCTGGAATACAACTGCATCTTACCTGAATTTTGCAGCAACAATCCATGTTCGTGAAAGCCTACTATTAAATGTGAAAGATCTGTTTTTGTTTAAAAAAAGAAACAATGACACAAAACAAGTTAGTCTAACAGACATCTAGAACCCTGCAGAACCACTCATGTCAACTTACCAATTACAGACCGTCTGCTCATGAAGTAAGTAGGTTATTCTTTACAATCATCTTTAGATGGATGAAAGGATAAAATCACTGGTGACAACTCTAACCTTTCATTCCAGATAAAAACAGGAGAGGTGTTAAATCCCTTGTGCTAAATCCCTAGCAGCAGTCACAAAACATGCTGTGGCCCGTTGATCCGTGAAGGCCCTCTCTTATGGTACAGCATGTGCTACCAGTAGCCCAAACGGCCAACTAAAGAGCCACATTAGAAAAACATTTCCAACAATTTCCAATTTCCAACAACCTTGGGCGCATCCTTATGCCTGTTGCCTTGTTTCTGCTACCACACTTAAACTTCCTCCATTGCATCTTCAATGTGAATAGTTTGCTCGATGAAGTGGGCAATGCGCTCACACTCAGAATACAACACCATCCACTTGCCTTGACATCCAGATCGCACATCTGCCCACATCTACCACTGTCTACACTTGTCTATGGGACTTCTTCAGACATTGTGATGTGGTGACTAAAAAACTACACTTCCAGAACACCACAGAAGTTGGATTCAGCACACATTGAGGGTGCACATGCAAGTGATGGCTGTACTGCTAGACATTTCCTGGAATGTGTCGCCCTCTAGAGGTTGTCAAACAAACTGAAGGAGCACTCTTTTCCTCCTTGAGTGCGACTAGCATCAAGGGACTTCTTTACACTTGACATTCTTAGCTGACACTTTTGTGCAAAAAGGTATGTTAGCCTGTATTTTAACCAAGGAAACCGCATAAAATCCCTGACTGCACCTCAGATAGATAAAATAAAATTCACCTATCCCTCTGGATCAGATTCAAAAGACCTACACTAAAATCTGAACCCAACCTATCCATCCTGTTCTCTCAAATGTCTGGAGCTTTTATCGCTTTGAACAAAAGTGTCAGCTAAATAAAATGTGCATGTAGATTGAAAGTAATTGTGGTGAATAATTACTTAATATTAATCTTAGACTGGCAAACTTCAGGAAAACTCAGGAATCAGGTTTATTCTGTTACAATCAGAGAGGGTACAAAAAATGGTCTATGGTCTATGTAGGCCATGGCCTCTGTTGGATCAACCTCTCTCTCTCTTCTTCAGTTCTCCATAGTTCTCGTTCTTCTAATAAACAATGCAAGTTAGTCACTTTTGTATGGGTTAAACAAAGAAAGAATTGGCGGCAAAACAAGCCCACGTGGTTGGTTCTGCAGATGGCATCAGACACACCTACTGTACTCACACCTACCCATTCTTATCTGATCAGCATGAGGAGAGATATCCTATACATCAGAAATATCACTTATAGAACGTTCCAAACATTCTTACAATTAAATCATTACAATCCTTGTACTGAGACTATTACAATGATACCAAACATGAATACATTTACATTTCATGACATGGATACAGTATAGCAAGGTAACATCCTTTGTCTTGTGGATCTGATAGCCCTTAGAACCAGTACATTAGCATTTCATTGGAGGAGGGGAGGGTGTCTTAGTTTAATGCCAAGAGGGGCCACATGGCTAACTAAAAACTAGTCTTGAAACCCTAAAATTATTACCATCAAGATGTAGATGGATCAATAGACGGATGATGACTGTAGATAACTTTTTTCATAAACTGTCAGTAAGTGGAATGCCTACCTTGACCTATGCTTCCAAAATGTCTGCACATGGTAGGTCGATCAGTAGTAAGCTAACTAACAATTTAGCCACCTCAAATACAGCGGGGAAAATAAGTATTGAACACGTCAACATTATTTTCAGTAAGTGTACTTCCAGTGAGGCTATTCACATGACATTTTCTTCAGACATTAGTATTAACTTAGATAAGCCACACATATAAAAAAATCCAAACATTAATGTCCATAAGTAGAGTTATGAGTAAAAAAGTGGAATGGCACAGGGAAAAAGTATTGAACACGCTAAGAAAAAGCAGTACACAAAGGCAAGGAATGGCCAGGAACGAGCTGGAATCTATACGTAGTTAGAGAGTAATTAGTCTGTGCAAATTAATATAAAATGGATTAGTACATATTAATGAGCTATACAAAGGTTTTTCATTACCAAGGTGTCACACAAGAAACATTTCATAATGGATAAAAGCAAAGAGCTGTTCCAAGACCTTTGCAACATTATTGTTGCAAAACATATCAATGGAACTGGTTACAGATGCATTTCAAAGCTTAAGAATCATACAGTAAGCAGTATTGGAGCCAATATCTGCAAGTGGAAGGAACATCACTGCATCATCAATCGGCCATGCACTGGATCTTCTCACAAGATTTCTGACCAGGAAGGATAGTCAGAAGTGTAGCCTAAAAGCCAAGGACCACTTAGAAAAAGCTCCAGAAAGACTTGGAGGCAGCAGGTACAATTGTTACAGAGAAAATCATAGGTAATGCACTCCACCGCCATGGCCTCTATGCACGCTCACCCCGCATGACTATTACTGAAGAAAAACATGTCGAAACTCATTGAAAGTTTGCTACACAACATTTGGACAAGCCTATTAAATACTGAGAGAATGTATTCTGGTCAGGCGAGAATTTTTTTTTTTACTTTTTGGATGTCATACTACACACCATATTTGGAGGAGAAATGGCACTGTGCATCACCCTAAAAATACCATACCAACAATGAGTTTTGGAGGTGGAGGCATCAAGGTGTGGGGCTGTTTTTCATCTCGTAGTACTGGCAGACTTCACACAGTTGAAGGAGCGATTTTTCCTGGGAGAATCTTGCCATCCACCAGGACGATGAGTATGAGATGTGGCTAGACCTTCCAGCAGGACAATGATCCAAAGCATTCAGCAAAGGAAACTCTCAATTGGTTTCAGAGAAAGGAAATCAAGGCCCTGACTTTAATCCAATTGAAAAATTTTGGAAGTTAACTAAAGATCAGGATTTACAAGAGGGACCCCTGGAATCTTCAATATTAAAAGACTATCTGTTTAAAAGAATGGGCCAAAATCACACCTGAATACTGCAACGGATTAGTTTAGTCATACAGGAAATGTGTTGAAGCTCTCATTACAAATAATGCCTTTTCCACAAAGTATTTAAGAAATGTCAGTAGGTGTTCAATACAGTACTTTTTACCTGTGGCATTCCACTTTTTTACTCATAACTCTACTTATGGACATTAATGTTTGGATTTTTTTATATGTGTGGATTACCTAAGTTAATACTAATGTCTGGTGAAAATTTCATGCAAATAGCCTCACTGGAAGTACACTTACTGAAAAAAAATGTTGACGTGTTCAATACTTATTTTACCAGCTGTACATGTGTTTGCTGTAACTTTTAACTAGAAGTGATACTAACAGATTATAATGGATCATGGGTAACTTAAGTTACTGCTACTTAGGTATTTCTTTACTCTTTAAATGTCACATGCAGCTGGCTAATGATAGCTCATAACTCATAGCTCATCAACAACAGGTGGCTAACCATGACAACATTTGCTAGTCAAAAAAGTATCAATGTACATTCTACATCAACATTTTATTTAGCTGAAGCTTTTGTCCAAAGAAGTTTACAATGAGGGAAAGCAGAGTGTGATAGGAGACATTTATTTTTCACTTTTGCCTGGATCACAATTTGGAAGTTTTGTCCTGTCAAACTGTTTGCTGGCTTTGACAGTTGTCTAGTAGGCCTATGTCTGTGATTTGTGTCATGCCTGGGCCCAGTTTCCCGATAACGACGGAGACACACTCTTACGAGGGTTTTCTACGATTCATCTTACGATCGTTCGTTTGTTTTTTCCGACTGTTTCCCGAACATGCTCGTAGCATGAATGCGCGTGCACTGCTCTTAAGACGCTCTTAAGGGGAACTGTCCACCGAAGCAGTTCTGAATATATCGCGACTCTGTTCATAGGTGGAAGACATGTTTACGGAAGAAAGTGTTGGAATAATAAAACAGTAAATTCCTTCTGAAATTCATGCATTTCTCCTTTATCACATGTCCTTTCACAACAGCATGGTAAATTAAAATATTATTTTGGGATGAAATGTAGGTGATTTAATTGAATGACTTGTCTATATAATGGCCACAATCAACACGGACGGGTGTTGGAAAGTAAGAACAGGAGAGAAAACATAAGCAAAGTTTCAGGCCCGAGGAGGTGTGCCTCCTCATTGAGGCGCACAAAGCAGTTATCTTTGACAGGTTCAAAAGGTGCCCACACCAACCTGCAAAAACAGAAGGTGTGGGCACAAATATAGCTGAGAAGATGGCCACTGTGACGGGGACCATGCGATCTGGAGCTGCTCTAAGGAAAAAGTGGCAGGACTTTGCCAGTCTAGCAAAAAAAAAAGGCAGCCACTATCAGGCAGCAAATAGTGGCAACAGGTGGAGGCAGCATCTCTGCACCTCCCCTTACCCCTGAGGACAACTGCATCATTGGGCATCCCTAGGGGGGGGGGGTCGATGTGATTGGGGGCATCAACGAAAAACAGCCAGGGACCTGGACACAGCGACCTCCCTCATCCCAGGAACCCAGGAGCCCCCTCATGACAGTCACTCCTGCTGCTCCTCCTGCTACCAGCTGCCAGGACCTGGTGCAGCTGGAGAGGGGGGAGCTGGGCCTGCTGAGGGAGCTGTGTGGCCTGACAAGAGAGACGTCAAAGAGGGACGCAGAGCAGGAGCAGGTCCTGTACATCAAGAGGGCCAAGTTGAGCCTGCTGGCTCGCCAGGTGGCCCTGGAGGAGGACAAGTTGGCTCGGCCCACCATCTCTGTGCCTATTATCCTCCCTGAGCAGCAAGGTGATACGTAATTATGTAATGTGTTGGGAATGTGTGAATGACACAAATCAGACATAAACAAACTGTTTGGAGTGATTGGTCTTTACTTTGTGAATGTAATTTCACATGCATACTTTTCATCTCTTTCCAGGTGGTCCCAGTGAGCACCATCAATGCATTTTGTGTTGCACCACATGCTGTGCCTTCCATGTCATCATTCTATATTCCTGAAGATTACCCAGTTGTTAAGAACCTACAAGATGTAAGGACATCAGTGTGGAATGTTATAATAAAATCACATTGAAATGTCGGGGGCTAAACGCTTACCCATTTCCACTGTGTCACATGTGAACCATCAGTCCTTAAAGCAGATATACATGACCGATATACAGTTCCAGTAATCATTTAATGAAGTCTTCTTTGTTGCATGTGTCTGAGGGCATAAAGAACATGGTCAAACACTGCATGCAACACACAACCTTTACTACTTACATAGCCATTATATTGCCTGCCATGTTCTAGTGGCCAGAGGAATTAGGCAAATGAGTCCTTTGCATTCCTTTGACACACAATCGTCATGAAGTGCCTTAATGTGAACCACACACAAGCCTAGTGGCTCATCACAGTCACCTGTGCTCTGGTGTGTGACCTGCTGTAGACATGAACCCTCACATATAAGCCAGTGTGTGTTACTCCTAATTGTTGTGTATCTGATGACATCCACATGATGCATCACAGCCTCAACACCAATCATCGTTAATCATCCACATGTTTTGCTAATTACTATACGGACCTATATATACACTGTAGCGACTGGCTGTCAATCATGAGAGTGCCTGCTATGTTTAACCCCGGGCACGCTCACGGTTGGAGAAGATAGAGGAGGCGGGGCGCAGTCATCAAGGCCTCGGCTCAGGAGGCCCCCGGCGACCTCTGCAGTGGTGAGGAGGGGCTGCGCGACCCGGCGGACGGCGACGACTCATTCCTCGTGACGGGAGAGGAGCTCGGGCCGGCGGTGGATGAGGACGGCGGCGGAGTCGGCAGCAGCGAGGTAGCCGGGCGGCCAGCAGTCCAAGTCGGGGAAGGTCCGGAGCCCCTGTCCCCGGCGGGGGAATTCGCGTGCGAGTTTGCGGCCCTCCTCGACGCCCAGGCTGCTGGTCTGCCCGAGGCGGGGCCCTTTTACTGCCGGGACGATCTAGGTGGAGATAAGGTGGAGTGGCAGCCTGAGCGGACGCGCCTGGTTTGTGCCTGACTGGGACCCTGAACAGCGGGCTGACTTTTGGGTGGGGCAGAGGGTGGGGGCCCTCTAGAGTGACTTTTGGGCGCGTGGGGGGCGCCATGAGAGAAGACACCTGTTCTGGTTGGCCTGTTGGAGTTCGATAGCATGGCCCATTTTGGGGGTCGTGCCTTCGCCGAGGCCATGATGGTGTGGAACGGGCCGGGAGCAGAGCTGGACGGAGGCAGCGAGAGGAGGTAAAAACGGTAGCTGCAGCTGAGGTCTGTTGGTGCCTGTCTGTCCTGGTCGGCAAATCGTCGGAGCGGAGCGGAGCGGCGTTGGTGCAGCTACATCGGGCCCCCCTCGAATGCCGGTGCTTGGTGCAGAGTCGACGGTTGGGAAGGCCACCTAGGGCCCCGTCTGGAGAGGAGGAGTGCCGCGGTGACACGCCGCGAAAAGTACAGCCTGAGGGCGGCTGCTGAGAGGGAGCTGGGGACGAGCGGCAACAGCCACGTGATTGCTAGCACGCCTGCACTGGACTGCTAGCAGCTGTGGTTCCCCCGGTGGGTGAGCTCCTGTGGCGTGCACCCCATGTGTGCTGGCGGAACTGTTTGACTCGACTGAGTGGCGGGCTACTCGCGCCGACGTTAGCTTGAGGCTAACGTGTGGTGATTGCCGAGGACGGCAATGTCTTGTTGGGGGAGCTATGTAACGTCGGCGCGCTGGACTATGTTGTTTACGGACTCTGACGCAGGGCATGCTGGGATGCGGGGGCGAACTTTAGGGGTTTTATGCCTGTAATTGTCTTTATTTACTGTTTTAGTGTCAGCGTTTTCAGTGTAGCGTGTTTCCCGTTTAGTTCTTCCTTGTGTGTGATCCTTTTTGTGTGGGTGGCTGCGTCCACCCCTGTATGTGTAGTGTGTGTGTGTGTGTGTGTGTGTGTGTGTGTGTATTCTTGACCTATCTAGTGTGTGCTGTATTCGTGGTCTGTGTCCCTGCCCTCGTACCAGACATTAAAGCTTGCTTTCTTTGAACAAAGCTCTGGCTCCTGACCTGCTAAACGTTACAATACTTAGAGTCAATGTAGGCTGGCAGAGCAAACCATGGCTGGGAGACAGCGAGCGCTCACAGAGAGAGAGAGAGAGAGAGAGACAGAGGCGTCCCCAGAGTGGCCTTGTGCTAATTACGCCGCACTTCAGGAGAACTACGATCCCTTTGAGGTCTACAATGATCGGGCGATCATTGAAAGATACTGTACAGGCTGCCGAGGGAGGTCATCCGGCAGCTGCTTGAGGCCACCACCGAGGACCTGAGGCGCACAACCAGGAGGAACTTTGCGCTCACAGCGCAAACGCAACTCCTGGCCGCCCTCAACGGGGAGCTTCCGTAGGTTGTCGGCGATGGGCATGGCTTGTCCAAGGCGTCCATATCACGGGCCGTGCAGGCAGTGACGGGCTGCCTGCTGCGACTGGTGCCTCAACACATCACATTCCCCACTAGAGAGGAGATGACGGCAATCCAGGGGCATTTTTTCTGTGAACACATTCCTCAGGTGGCCAGAGTCTTGGATGGCACGTTAGTGGTGGTCACATCTACATCTGCAGGAAGGGGTGTGCAGCCATCAATTGCAAGCTGGTGTTTGACCACCGGGGGCATCATCCTCGACATCGTGGCAAGATGGCCTGGCAGCACACACGACTCGTGTTCAGGGAGTCCACTATTGGTCGGGAGGCAACTGTGTCCAGGGGTGAGTGGCGACTTCTCGGCGACAGTGGGTACCCCCTCCGGCCATACCTCTTCACACCTGTGGCCAACCCTGAGGACAAGCACCAGTGTGCATGGAACGCACCATCGGGTGGTGGAAGTTGCGCTTCCGGTATGTCCACAAATCGGCCGGGGGACTCCTCTTCACTCCGGCGAAGGCCTGTGCTGTGATTTGTGTTACGGCAATGTTGCACAACATTGTAGTGCGGGCAGGGCTTCAGCCGGATGGGCCAGGTGAGGAGGAGGAGGAGGCTGATGGCGAGCCAGATCAGGGGGGCAGTGATCCGGACGACCAACCTCAGCACTACATGGCTGGTTTTGAGGCCCGCCGTGACGTGATCCAGAACTTTTTTTTAATGTTTTGGGTTGCTCCTCTCCCCACAGTCACAGTGTCACCATCACCACCAGCACATTTCGCATCCTCCCTATGTTGCTTTTGTCACTGCCCCTCCAACTTCTCTCCTACACCGTCTGCACAAATCCAGGAGTGGTTGTGGACTTTTGGCAGGAAGGTGGTGAGCAATTTGTTTGTGTCTGCAGGGTTCTTAAGTCTCCTGTGGAAGAGCACTGTCCCATAGACAGCAAAAGAAAAGTCCACAGGAAAGACAGAAACAGGAAGACGTTTTACCAACAAAACCAACAAAAGCTTAACTCGTGTCACACCGTTTGCCAACAGCAACATCCATCTTATTTGTTTTCAAGTAGCAGGGAATTCAAGCCAAACCGTTGCAACTCTGCCATCAATCATTATGTTAAGCCGGCCTAACGACTCTATACACGATTTGATTGGCCTGATAGAAGTTTAATTTTTCGAGCTCACAAGCCAACGGAGAGTTGCTAGACTAGCTTGAGTCTAGATGTCTAGGCTAGTAAGCAACTGCATTAAAAACCCTTCTTTAACAAGAAAGATATGTTTGCTGTACTTTGCAAAGCGTTTAAGCCAATTACAACATAGGGCCCTGTTGTTAGTACTGTCAGTAGAAAAAATGAAAGAAAATAAATCCTGCCAAATATTTATTGATTCAGCTGTTTAGTAAACCACCTGATCCTAATTAGCAGCCAGGTAGATTAGCTAATTAGTGATCTCACCTGTGCACAGAGAAGGAATACATGACAGGACTTCGACTTTCTGGAGCTGGGCGGTCCGCCTCTGGAATTTAGACAGTGTTTGTGCCTCTTAACTCATTGAGTTAACGCATGCACGTCATCTCAAAACCAGGCCATTTTCGTGGGTCTATCACTAGGTGGCAGTCTCGCCAGGTCTCGCTGATCACTTCCCGGAAAGTTTACAGGTAACACTTCATATTTCATGAAAGACGTTATATCTCCATTTCTAGAAAAAAACAGCGATTTTGATGAAAACTAGCCACTGTTTAGCTTGGGATTTCTCAGGAACAGAGAGGTGTGTAGAAATACACGGTTTGCACCCAGAGAGCTTAAAGTCTCACCTTTTAAACGAGCCATTGTATGTGTTATAGCTATAAGACAGAATATGCTGTGGCTGTACAAAAATCATCAACAATGGTCTAGATTGCTGGCACTCTAGGACAAAGCTTCCGAAAACAGCTTGGCATTCAATGAGTTAACAGACTCAAAATTTCATTAAAAAGTGCAACATGAACAGGATCCTTTTGAGACAATATTTGCGTGTTTAAGTATATAATAAGTATATACTCTTTTGATCCTGTGAGGGAAATTTGGTTTCTGCATTTATCCCAATCCATGAATTAGTGAAACACACTCAGCACACAGATTAGTGTGAGGTGAACCACACACTAATCCTGATTAGGGCTGCAGCTATCGATTCTTTTTGTAATCGATTAATCTAGCACTTTATCGATCGAATAATTTGTTTTTGCATTTTTACATGCCATTACTACCAAAACATAACGAAAATGACATGGCTGTAAAATGATCAAGCAATTGGCACAGAGGTATTTATTCTAACTCCAACATTTGGCTCCAAAACTAAGCCCATTTATTGCATTGGATATCTGCTAAGACCTGAAAAAAAAATCTCTTTCCACTTTAGGAAATTACACAAACTCATCTCTCAGCGCCAGCCAGCTAGCTAAAATTTCCCTCGGGATGAATAAAGTATCTATCTATCTAGCTGCACACACCTTGGTAATAAATGGTAGTTGTGAATAGCAGCAACCAAAGTCTAAAGTATCATCACAGAGGGTAGTTTTTACTGCCATTGACGCCAATGCTACTTACAGCTCAGATTGCGTCTTCGTTGCTTCTTCTACAGTGTAAATTAGGTAGCGATAGCCAACAGCGACACCTCTGTTCAGGAGAATATTGCAACTAATGGTGCGACCACCACACGCGAGTATAAATGGTTACGGCGCTCCCGTGACGTCACATTTCGGGAATGGCGAGTATGTAGGTGCCTTAAAGCTAACTCCACATCGCCAATGTTCACTCCCTGGCGAACAAAATGGATGAACTGCGACTGCTGACCACACACAGAATTATTATGGACTGCAACATCATGATTTTCACAGAAATTTAACAGCGAAATACCCAACAGCACTATCGAGCTAGCTGGGGCGACAGGGACAGAGATGGGCTCGGCCGGAGGTGGGCCCGGCTCGTGCAGATGCGGGGCAGGACAGACAGAGGTTGGCAGGGCCAAACAGACAGGCGGAGGCGGTAGTGCAGGACTCGGCTGCGGGCACAGGAGCAGCCTCGGGCTGTGGGCACAGGAGCAGGCACTTCAGGGCTGGCCACAGGAGCTGTGGCGTCGGGCAACTGGACTGGCCGACGCCTGCTTGTGGGCAAGCCTAGTTCCCCAGAACGGCGACTCCTGCGAGACCTCACTGTATAGGGAGAACTGCACCTCAGCAGGCTGAAGATCCGGAGAAGGATCAGCTGGTTGGAGGCTCAGCTGACCCACCCTAAACGCCTGGCACACTGGCCCGAAGCCGACAGGGTCAGGCTGGAGGCTAGCATTCTCACCAACAGGATCACAGGAGGGACCAAAGACAGATTGCAGACTTCTACGCAGACCTGAAAGTTGGTCTACCAGGGTAGCCATACCTGGAACCTCCCTCAGCCAGGGCTGTGAAGAAATTGTCCTCTCCATCATGAAACAAATAGCTTGCCGGTGCTCCAGATCGGTAGACTTGACAAGCTCCGAGTTGAGCCTGCTTAGGGTGTATTCCACCTTACTTACGGCTTCTACACACAGTTGTGTGCGTTGCAGTGCTTGAGACGCATCCCATTCACTTTACATGGGCTCACGTCATCCGTTGGCGAACTGAATTGTGGGTCCGTTGTGTCGCGTTTCCCGTCGCTCGCGTTCAGCTGTTGCTGCACCGACAGACGGCACCGGCCAATCAAGCCAATCGACGGACGGCACCAACCAATCAAATTTCAGTTATACTTCAAGTCATTTGCATAGCTACCGTCGGGAACATTACATTACATTACATTTGGCTGACGCATTTTTAACCAAAGCGACTAACAACATGATAAACAGTTTAAGTTTTAAAGCAATTCTCTACAATTTTAGGACAATTTAAAAACGGTAGAGTACAGTAAGAATAAGTGCATCAGTGAGTGCTGTTTTTTTTTGTGATTATGATTTTTATTTTCAATCAATAAACAAACAGAGAGAGCATTCGGATGAGAATAAAAATAACATTTAAATGAAATAAAGTAAAATAAAAACACACAGAACACAACACACTTAACAAATACTGGCAGCAAACTCATATTGACTAAAATATTTAAAGAAGCTCTTTAAGGGCAGAGGCTATATTCAGTGAGTGCTGTTTTTAACAGTTACATGTCAGTTCAAGATGGCTGGTGAGTGCAAGACTTGTTGTAAGTAGTGCTATGAGAGATGTTCTCTAAAGAGCTGGGTCTTCAGGAGTTTTTTGAAAATGGAGAGGGATGTCCCTGCCCTTGTAGGAACAAGAATTTGTTTCCACCCAGTTGCGAACTGGGGACCTTTCGCGTGTTAGGCGAACGTGATAACCACTACATGGAGACACCCACTGGCATGCGTTGACGGAACACAACTGCGTTATCTCCCCCATGCTATCAGAGTCTGCTGGATCCATTGATGGTCGGTTCGTACTGTCAGGGAACAGCAGGAGGACCCAAGCGCAAAAGTCGTTGCAGGCAGAATTGTGGGAAAACACACTTTATTAACTAACAAACATTAGGGATGTGACGCTCGAAGCTGATGTTTCAAAACAGTGTTGAGCTTCCGAAACGCAAATGTTTTGAAAAAGGGTTTCGAAACGCCCATGTCACGTGAGGCTTTGTGGTGTTTCAACAGGTGGCACACTTGCTGCGCGAGCCAATTACCCGAGTAAACATCTGTTTGATCTAAAACACAAAAGTCCCAAAATGCTTTAAAGTCATTCAAACACATCCCATCTTCGAGGGTTTTTTTGTGAGGAGAGAGGTTTTGAGATAGGAGAGAGATTATGAGAGATAGCGACATATAGAGACATAGCGATTGATAGTGCATTCTTGTGATTGATAGATAAGGTTAGTGATATAGATTAATTGACAGGCTAGAGACAGACAGTGAGCAATAGTTTAGATATATATAGTGACGGTAATATTTAGATAGTAGCAGATTAGCGTGAGGTAGGCTAGGTTACAGATAGTTGTAGTGTTTGGTTAGGATAGATAGGATAAGCATGGAGATGCCACGTACTGTAAGAGAACACGATCCCCTAATAAGGTGTCTGCCCGATCTAGGGCAAGCATACTTGCTCCACAATGGAGCAATGCCAGACCGAACTTCCCGATCTCAAATGTTGTGGGCGGGACTAAGTTCGGAATGGCACCCAGGATAGGTGTAGTGGTTAGTAAGGGTGCTTTTGCACTGTAGCCCCAGTTGCTTAAATGTGGTTCGATCCCCGTTTGGTTTGTAAGGTAGGCTATTGTTTCAGATCATATCTGTTTAATGTTTTCTTACTTCATCATTAACCACACAGTTTCAACAGAATGGTCAAAAAGCAAACACATTGCAACATCGAGAGTTTTTATAAGAAAGTGATTTCGAGAACACTAGCGGCAGCAATAAAATTGTCTTTGTCACTTCATGAGGTCTCCCATCCAGCAATTGACCAAGGGCTTCACTGCTTAGCTTTTGACCTATGAACACAGGTAGGTCTAACACAGCGAGCCATGGACTTTAAAAACTACATGTCCGATACGAAGCATTTGACAGATTTGTTTCACCCTGAGCCGCTCTGAGGTGTCGGAATTGTTTCGAAGCTTCGGAACAATTCTGCACTAGTGATGGCAGTCTGACACTGAAGCTTCGATACGTGCTTCAAACCAGTAACTACAATTCCATTTGAACCACTGCTCCGAAGCTTGCTTTGCTACGGAAAATCACGTGACGTATGACGTCCGAAGTAGAAACTGCTTCATTCTCTGAAAGAATCACCTGAGTGGCTCGCAGTGCCACCGCCTCGTGAACCAATCGTGCTGCCACTGCAACTGGCACGGCCTCGTTTCTAGTCTGAATTGTAGCGTGCTCAAAGCATAAACACTTTAGGCTAATGCAAAACATTGCGTTTGGTTCATAGCCTCTACTGTGACAAGCATAGTTTGTTCATATCGATTTATTTTTATTAGTAAGAGATACGTGGGAAAACTTTATTCTGATGGCTCCTGATTAATCTTTATTTGTATAAAGAATGATATCCCATTCTTATTCATGTGCACTACGTATGTGTGGGGGTCGGGTGGTTAGGTGCGTGCCGTGCACTAGATTTATTTCACTAGTAAAGCTTCCTGTCCACTATCTAGCCGGGATAATTTAGATGCAGTCTTGGCTTTTCACCAGGAGAGGTCGCTGTTACTGAAGCTGCGAGTAATGAACCCATTTTTGAATCAATTGTTCAAAGTGGTTCAGTGCTTCACCAAAGCTTAATTTGCTCATCACTATTCGGCACAATTGCTTTGAACGTTTCAGTGTTTCACAAAGCTTCGTTCTGCCCATCCCTAACAAACTTACTTACAGACAAGACTCAGACAGGATAACAGAGAGACGGACAGAGGAAAAGGGGGGTAGAAATATACAAACTAATTAACAGAGAGACTTAACAAGACGGGGAACAGGTGGGAGCAGAAAATGGAGGGAAAACTAACAAGACAGGAAGTGCAGACCATATAAGGAAAAGGGGTGGAGACAATCACATGAACACAGACAGGTAAACAGAGCACATGGGGAACAGGCGAAAGCAAACAAACACCGGACAATACACAAAATGGCCACTAGGGTGGCACAAACACATCTAGTCCAGGCCAGATCCTGACAGTTGTAGGCTACTGCTTGAATTCAAAGTATTCAGAATATTTTATTCCTGTAGGCTATACTACCTACCTACATTGCTGGTACATTTTAGATGTGGGGCCCCTAAGAGAAAACATTAAGAGAAGACACAAGAGAAAGCTATAGGCATCAGTATAGGCATCCGTTGAGTATGGATGCTTTTGAATTTGGCGGGGGTGCTTTTGTATGATTCATGTGTTTGGGGGGACGTCTGTGTGCGTGTGGGGTGTACATGGGTGTGTGTGTGTATGGGTGTGTGGGTGTACACGGATGTGTGTGTACGTGTGGGTGTCTCATGTGCAGGGGATGTGTGGTGTGTCATGAGGTGATCATGGGAGTGTTATGCCTAGACAATTATCAAAAATCAAAAAATTATCCAAATATCTAATGATCCAAAAAATATGTTTGTATTAAAAAAAAAAAAGGTTGGCATCAACAGAGTTTTAAATTCAAATTCACCGAGATTTTCATCAAGTCATTGAAAAGAATAAAATGTATCAGACAGCAGAGCGGTGTAGAGAGGGTGGGGGGTCAAAGGTCTGTGTGCGTAGGTGCGTGTGTGAGTGTGTGAGTGTGTGTATGTGTGTGTGAGAGAGGGGGAAAGAGGAGGGGTTTGTATGACTATGTATGCTTAAAGTTTTAGTGATAACCTGAATAAAAGAATCAAGGATGTGATGACGCCAAGAGCCTAAAAAGTGTCTTTACTATGCCTGTGAACTAAAATAAAAAATAAATCCTACATTTAAGGTTCAGGGGCATGCATGTCTAATGTCATGGCTCCAGGGCCCTGAGGGAGTAGGTTGTGTGTGTGTGCTTGAGAGTGAGAAAAAGAGAGGCTGAAATGTTTAGTCATGTTTATGTTTTTAGGGTTATTAAACTTAATGTATCAAGGATATGATCATGTCAAGCACCTAAATAATAAAAAAGGTTTCTTTCATATTTCTGTGAACTAGAATAAAAAATAAATCATAAATGTAATGTTCTGGGGTAAGCGTGTCTAACGCCATGGCTCCAGGGCCCTGATGGTTGCAAGTGTGTGTGTGCGTGCATGTGTGTGTGGAGAGGGGGAGAGAAAAGAGAGAGAGGGTCTATGTATAGGTACTTTATGCTGAAGGATGGGTGTCTGTGTGTGTGTTTATGAATGAAGATTGGTGAGGGGAGACTTGCTGTACTGTAGGAACGTGGTGGAGCTATTGATCAATCTAATTATCCATCCAATGATCTGTAGACCGGTCACTGGAATTCATTTAACACTCATATTGTAACTTCATATGAGCTTTGCACTCAAAAAACCACCTCCTTTTTAAGTTTGTGAGGTTAATGAATATTTTTTTTACTGTTTTATCATTAATAAATAAAGAGAGGGCGGGGTATACCAAATGAGAAAGTCAATTATATCAACAAAAGAGGCACCAAAGGCAAGTAAGTTGAGGGTTTGCCTGTACTGGGTCAGATTATATTATTGTTATATGCAGATTTTTTCATAGTCAGATTGTGTCTCTAATAGGATATCATGAGATAAACTAAAAGAAACATTTTATAATCAATAATAACATTTAGGAGTTTGGAGTGAGTGAAATAATTAAAATTTTCCAGTTTCATCCGCACACTTCCTTCTGCTTCACACCCAATATATCCTTTTCAATATATCCTTTCCTTTTTCATGGCACGGAGGGTTTTTTCCCCCCACAGTATATCTAGCTATATCTATTGCTTGAAGACTAGCATCAAAAATATTCCACAGTTAGCGAAACCTTAAACTCAAGGAGCAAAACATCAGCACATATTTGCACTACTATGACCACATTGTTAGCTTCACTAAAAAATAGGATTTACTTCATTTTAAATCCCATGAAAATTAAGTTTATAGTATATAGGCCTACTGAGGATAGACATTCAGGCAAACAAATTGTAATAAGGAATATTGTGCACTTAGCATAGAGGGCAGTGTCTCTCAGGCAGAAAACCAGTCTTGCTATTTGGCTGAAAAGTATTGAAAAGCCTTGAAAAGTATTTACTATGGCAAGGTAAAATATATGTTTTTCAGAGACAAAATAGACAAAGACAAAACTGTCTTGAAGCCTTGACAAACCACATGAATAGGTCAGGCCTCAGCATTCACTTCCATTATACTGTCGAGGAACAAAACTTCTCAACAAACTTCTTAAAGCATAACATAAGACACAATCCTGCATCAAATTCTACTGTTCTCTTAGCATAACTGTCTTTATAAAAACAAGGCTCATGGGAACACCATGAAACGGCGACACCAAAACTTGCCATATGATCATTTGCTTGCCTGGTTCAGTACTTAGCTGCACTTACACATGATGCTGTCAGATAAATTCATTGAGGTAAAATATATCAGTTCAACGTAATACCATGGATCACTAACTGGAATGCTCAATTGGAATGACTAGCTGAAGGCCATACGTTGGTGTTTCATTCAAAACTAGACTGTTTTATGTAATGTTACAATAATATGACTTCGTTACAAACATTGATTTACAAAACACTAAACATATCTCTCTACTTCTGTGATGTAGAAATCATATATTTTCCAAAATACTTCCAAAATACTACCACCAGAACCCAATTGATCAAACACAATGATAAGGTGTAAAGACACCTAGCTGCATAACTGTCAACACAACAATCAGGCCTCAACACAGGGCAACAACAGCCCTAGTCAACAACAGAAAACGAAGGCAATATAGGAAGAGATAACTGTAGGCACATGTGAAGAAAGACAAGGACCACACGTATTTATCAGATGAGATTTGAGCAACATTGCTTGTGTAGATTGGGTCGAGACACGTACTGTAACATATGTCCGCTTTCTATCTTTTTTGTTTGACCCTACTACCAAACACTGCTCTTTTACCAACATAGTATTTCCAGAATTTCTGAATTTCCAGATCAAATTTCGAACTGGATAGATGTATTTGGTGTACTTCATCATGTGAAGAGAAAAAAAGTCTGCAATGTAGAGGTAGGGTCTTATGCGGCATGTTTGGGCAGTATATTCTCTATGTACTCTAAATTATCCTCTAATCCTTCGCAAAAATATTAGGTTACTATAGCATACCGGTTAGATTACAATTAGGTTACTATTAGGCATACTGCAGGGGTGTAAAATGGAGATGGGAAATGGATATAAGTTTAGAATGTTAAGGTTAGTCAGCAGCACAAAATGGTAGGTAAATAGCGGTAGTCGGGTTCAATACAGAGGAAACAGAGGCAAGACAAAAATAATAATCAATAATCTATAATAATTTTGAAAAGCCATGTGATGCGGAACAACAGGGCTGAAACATTTAGAAAATAAGTCAGAAAAGACACAGAAACAAGACAGAGATAGTCAGGGTGACAGAGATAGTCAGGGTGATTGAGTAACTTAGAACAGGGATGCAGGACTCAACAGAAAGCCAGGAAGTGCAGTAACAGGACACAACATAGCGTGGACAGAGGGGCCTAGTACACATGACCAACACGGCATGACAAGGAACAGGAAACATACTGTAGAACCTGGATCCTCGGATCCTGGACCAGACTGAGACTCATACACTATATCCTAGGGGAAAACATTTTTACATATGTGTAGGACATTGAGTAGCCTACATTAGTGTGTAACTGATTCAAACCTTATCAGATCATATGATGGCTGGATGGATGGACGTGTTATGACAATGTGATATGGTTTTAGTCTGAGCGAATTAGCCTAGAAAAAGGTCAAAGGTGGAAGTAAATACAGCAAAAGCATATTTGGTATCATTTGAATCGTAATTTTCTGTAGATTAAGAATTTGTGGTGCCTACAGCGCAGATTTGTACCGAAAAAAATATAAATGGCTTTGAATGGAGCATGGCACAATGATTTTTGGGCCAAAAACGTATGTTAGTACATCTTGATATTAGCTGATATCTCTTAAGCCAATTGAAAGATATTCATCAAAACTTTGTCTACTTACCCACTATAAGTTGTCAAAGAGCTGGCAAGACAATTTAGGTCTTGAGCTCAAAGGTCAAGGTTACAAGGGGTCAGTGGCGGAACAAGTCAGAGCCGGGCCGGGGGCGGGGCACATGACCGGGCCCTTTATTAAACTCATCATAACATAATTTTACAATATACACATGCCCGCAACAGCGGGTCTTACGGCTCCTACACACAGCTGCGTGCGTTGCGTTGCTGGAGACGCATCCCATTTACCATTTACGGGGTACGAGTGCCTTGCTCAAGGGGCAGCCGTGGCTACTGGTTAGCACTTCGGACCTGTAACCGGAGGGTTGCCGTGGCTACTGGTTAGCACTTCGGACTTGTAACCGGAGGGTTGCCGTGGCTACTGGTTAGCACTTCGGACTTGTAACCGGAGGGTTGCCGTGGCTACTGGTTAGCACTTCGGACTTGTAACCGGAGGGTTGCCGTGGCTACTGGTTAGCACTTCGGACTTGTAACCGGAGGGTTGCCGTGGCTACTGGTTAGCACTTCGGACTTGTAACCGGAGGGTTGCCGTGGCTACTGGTTAGCACTTCGGACTTGTAACCGGAGGGTTGCCTGTTCGAACCCCGACCAGTAGGCACGGCTGAAGTGCCTTTGAGCAAGGCACCTAACCCCTCACTGCTCCCCGAGCGCCGCTGTTGTTGCAGGCAGATCACTGCGCCGGGATTAGTGTGTGCTTCACCTCACTGTGTGTTCACTGTGTGCTGTGTGTGTTTCACTAATTCACGGATTGGGATAAATGCAGAGACCAAATTTCCCTCACGGGATCAAAAGAGTATATATATTTAATACTATACTATACTATACTTCAGCCGCGGCCCACTGGTCGGGGCTCGAACCGGCAAGTCCAGAGTGGGCCAGTGGGCCACGGCTGCCCGTTTAGGTTTAGGTGGTTGGACTTAAAGATTCGAAACTGTCAGAGAGAATGCAGCTCGACCGGGAACTCACTCTCACGAAAGCGATCACCATGGCTAGGCAGTCAGAGGAAGTAAAGCGGCAGCAGACTGACTTGAGGGGAGAGTTGAGCGCTGCTAGTAAAGTAGCTGTAGATGCACTGAACAAGACCAGAGGAAAGCCGTCGAACGCAAAGCAATTTAAACCAAAAGGACAGACACAGGGAAATCCAAAATTTAAGAAAATGGTGCAGAGTGCAACAGACCACAAAACATGTCACAAATGTGGAAAATCGCCACCTCATTCTGCTGTTCAGTGTCCGGCAAAAAGTGCTGAATGCCACAACTGTGGCAAAAGAGGACACTATGGGAGAGTGTGTAGACTGGCCAACACAGTGAATGAGCTTGCAGAGGACATGGATGGATTTTTCCTCGGAGTGGTGTCTTCTGGCGATGAGCCATAGATGGCTGATATAGACCTAAGAGGCAGCAAAGTAACTTTTAAAATAGATACTGGTGCCGATGTAACAGCCATACCCGAGCAAGTATATAAAACTCTCCGACACGGAGATGAAAAGCTGAACGGAGCCCCGAAACAACTTTATGGTCCTGGTGGTGAGAAACTGACGGTCCTGGGGTCAGCCACCGAAACATTTCCAGAATACGATGACATCAGAAGTCCCAGCAGGCTTGGACGGTGTAGTCTGTCATGTGGACGGTGTGGTCTGCCATGTGGACGGTGTAGTCTGCCATGTGGAAGGTGTAGTCTGCCATGTGGACGGTGTGGTCTGCCATGTGGAAGGTGTAGTCTGCCATGTGGACGATGTGGTCTGCCATGTGGACGACATCCTCATCTGGGGATCTATGATGGAGCAGCACGACGCTAGAGTTCATGCAGTCCTGGAGCGAGCAGAAAAGGCGGGTGTCACGCTCAACATGTCAAAGTGCGAGTTTGGGAAACGAGAGGTGAAGTTTTTAGGGCACATCATCTCCAGCAACTTAAACGGTCCTCACCGACAGAAACCTCCTTCTCCATGGGCTTGTGGAACTGTCAATCCGCAGTCAACAAAACGGACTTCATAGCTGGCTATGCCAACCACCTTTCATTGGAACTCCTTGCTCTCACTGAGACTTGGATCAAACCAGAGAACACTGCCACCCCGGCTGCACTCTCCACTAACCTTACACTATCCCACACCCCTCGCCCATCTGGACGAGGAGGCGGGACGGGCCTGCTGATCTCCAACAAATGGAAATTCACCCCGCTACTGCCTTCAAACAAATATGTCTCATTCGAATTCCATGCCATCACAGTGATCGCCCCAGCAAAACTCTACGTGCTGGTCATCTACCGCCCTCCAGGCCAACTAGGCGACTTTATTGACGAACTTGACACTCTGCTATCCTCCATCCCTGAGCATGACTGTCCGCTTCTTGTTCTCGGTGATATGAACATCCACTTAGATGCCCCAGGCTCAGCGGACTTTTTGGCCCTGGTCCACTCCTTTGACCTCGAACTGGTTCAAAGCCCACCGACTCACAAAGCTGGCAAAGAGCTTGACTTGATTTTCACTCGGAACTGCAGCACAGACACCCTCACGGTGACACCTCTCCATCTTTCTGACCACTTCTTCATCCAGTTCAACGTCAGCCTGACAGAACAGCCTCCGGCTCCTCAGCCGATGGTCACGTTCCGCCGCAACATCCGGAACCTGTCTCCAACGCACTTCTCCTCTGTGGTTGCCTCCGGTCTACCTCCACTCAACACCTTCTCCTCTCTGGAGGTCAATGAAGCCACTGACTCGCTCTGCTCCACACTGACCTCGTGTCTAGACGAGCTGTGCCCTCTTACCACAAGGCCAGCTCGATCCAAACATTCTCATCCATGGCTAAATGATACCCTCCGATCGCAGCGCACCAAACTCAGAGCCGCGGAGAGGAAATGGCACAAATCCAAACTAGCTGACGACCTCAAAAACTACCAGACACTCCTGACCTCCTTCTCAGCCAGCATCACTGCTGCTAAGACTGCTTTCTACAATGACAAAATCAACAGCGCTACAGACACTCGAAAACTTTTCTCAACCTTCAAATCGCTACTCAACCCTCAGCTGCCTCCTCCTCCATCCAGCCTTACTGCAGATACCCTCGCCTCATTTTTTACAAACAAAGTGGCGGCAATCAGCAGTCAATTCTCTACATGCCCACTCAACGCATCTGACTCAGATACCGCACTCCTACAACCTCTAGGGACTGCTGGAACATCTTTTTCAGCATTCACGCCTCTCTCCGAGAGTGAAGTGTCCAGACTCCTGACATGCAGCCGTCCTACCACATGCTCGCTGGACCCTATACCTACGAGCCTACTTCAGTCCATCAGCCCGACCATCGCTCCAGCTATCACACATGTGATCAATGCCTCGCTAACCTCCGGCACATTTCCAACAGCGTTCAAAATGGCCCGGGTAACACCGTTACTTAAGAAAGCTTCTCTCAACCCTGCTCAAGTCGAGAACTACCGCCCTGTCTCACTACTGCCTTTCCTATCCAAAGGCATTGAACGAGCAGTCTCCAAACAGGTCTCTGACTTCCTTTCACAGAACAACCTTCTGGATCCAAATCAGTCTGGGTTCAAAAGCGGCCACTCTACCGAAACGGCTCTGCTGTCTGTAACAGAAGCCTTAAAAGAAGCCAGGGCGACCGCTCGGTCATCAGTACTCATTCTGCTTGACTTATCGGCTGCCTTTGACACGGTTAATCACCGTATCCTTCTCTCTATACTCGCTGACATGGGAATCTCCGGAGCTGCTCTCTCCTGGTTTGAATCCTACCTCACAGGACGCTCGTTTAACGTATCATGGCTTGGTCAGCTATCTGCACCTCACCATCTCACCACAGGGGTCCCCCAGGGCTCAGTGCTGGGCCCCCTCCTCTTTGCTATCTACACCACCTCCTTGGGACAGATTATCCGTTCGCACGGCTTCTCATACCACTGCTATGCAGACGACACACAGCTCTATCTGTCCTTTCCACCTGACGACCCCCTGGTTTCAGCACGGATCTCGGATTGCCTTTCAGACATAGCTACATGGATGAAGGCACACCACCTCCAGCTGAACCTCTCAAAGACTGAACTGCTGGTCATCCCAGCTAAACCTACCATACACCACGACATCAACATCAAATTTGACTCCCTGTCTGTTTCACCGACCAGGACTGCAAGAAATCTAGGAGTTGTTCTCGACAACCAACTAAACTTCTCGGATCATGTTGCCTCAGTCGCCCGGTCATGCCGTTTCGCACTCTACAACATACGGAAAATCAGGACTTACTTGACTCAAGATGCTACCCAACTTCTGGTTCAGGCAATAGTCATCTCACGACTCGACTACTGCAATGCCCTCCTGACAGGTCTCCCAGCCTGCGCAGTGAAACCACTTCAGATGATCCAGAACGCAGCGGCGCGCCTGGTCTACAACCAACCCAAAAGGGCACATGTTACCCCGCTGCTCATCCAGCTACACTGGCTACCTATGGCGGCCCGCATCAAATTCAAGTCTCTAACGCTTGCCTACAAAGTAGTCTCCGGTTCTGCTCCCACCTACTTGAATGCCCTCATACAGACTTACACTACCTCCAGACCGCTGCGCTCCTCTGACGAACGACGTCTAGCTCTACCACCGGTACGCTCAAGCCAATCCAAACTTTTCTCATCTGTTGTTCCTCGTTGGTGGAACACACTGCCAGTTCCTACAAGGGCAGGGACATCCTTTTCCACGTTCAAAAAACTCCTGAAGACCCAGCTCTTTAGAGAACATCTACTCTCATAGCAACACTTACAACAAGTCTTACTGATCCTAGCACTCACCAGCCGTTTTAAACTGACAAGTAACTGTTAAAATACAGCACTCACCGACGCACTTATTCTTACTGTACTCTAATGTGTTTTTTTTAAACTGTCCTAAAATTGTGAGAATTGTTCTAAAACTTACTGTTTACCATGTTGTTAGTCGCTTTGGTTAAAAAGCGTCAGCCAAATGTAATGTAATGTAATGTAATGTAATGTAATGTAATGTAATCTCAGCGGACGGGGTGAAACCTGACCCTGAAAAAACAAAAGCTGTACAGGACATGAGAGAGCCAACGAACATAAGTGAGCTGAGGAGCTTCCTTGGAATGGTGAACCAGCTTGGGAAGTTCATCCCTAACCTGTCTGAGAAGGACAAACCTCTAGGAGAACTCCTGTCTGAAGAAGAACATGTGGTGCTGGGGTCACGACCAGCAGAGGGCGTTCTGCAGTCTCAAACTCGAGCTCACCTCTGCGCCAGTTCTCCAACTGTACAATCCCAACAGTCCACTTAAGATATCAGCAGATGCCTCATCATATGGGCTAGGGGCAGTGTTGCTGCAAAAGAAGGCAGAGATGTGGTTACCAGTCGCGTATGCTTCCAGGTCGCTGACTGAAACAGAACAGCGATACGCCCAGCTAGAGAAAAAAGCGCTAGCTTTGACATGGGCCTGTGAAAGATTTAGCGATTTCATTCTAGGACTACACTTTGAACTTGAAACTGACCATAAACCTCTGGTGAGCTTGCTTGGAGGTCAGGCTCTGGATGCTTTGCCTCCACGGATACAGAGGTTCAGGATGCGCCTAATGAGGTACTCCTACTCCATCTTTCACACACCTGGGAAAAGCCTTACTTCAGCTGATACTCTCTCACGTTCCCCTCTGAAAAATGCAGTGACCAGAAGTGATAATGAGTTAATGGAGGACACAAATATGTGTGGACGGCTGGCCAGACAGAAAGCAGCTACAAGGACCGGTCAAACACTACTGGCACGAGAGAGCAGCCCTGAGCATACATAATGGACTACTCCTGCGTGACTCAAGGTTAGTCATACCCGCTGACATGAGAAATGACGTGCTTGAGAAAGTACATGAAGGCCATCAGGGGGTAGTGAAATGCAGGGAGAGGGCTAGTCAGACTGTATGGTGGCCTGGGCTGAGTAATCAGATTAGGGAGCTGGTACTTAAATGCAGGGAATGCATCAAGGAGAGAGTTAACCCAAAAGAGCCCCTAATGCTAACCTAACTTCCAGATAGGCCTTGGCAAAAACTAGGTGCAGACCTTTTCATGTTGAGAGAAAAGACTTATCTTTTAGTGGTTGACTACTTCTCTCGATACATAGAGATAGCCCAGCTCAGCCCTACAAGATCTATAGACGTTATTGTTCATCTCAAGTCAATGTTCGCACGCCACGGTATCCCAGAGACCTTTATAAGTGACAATGGCCCACAATTCCGGGGACATGAGATGAAAGCATTTGCAACGGACTACTGCTTTGAGCACATAATGAGCAGTCCTAAATATCCACAGAGCAACGGTGAGGCCGAACGTGCCGTTCAAACAGTCAAAAACTTGCTTAAGAAGGCCAGTGACCCCTATCGAGCACTGCTAGCATACAGAGCGACACCCCTGAGTAACGGTTACAGCCCTGCCGAATTGCTCATGGGACGACGCCTGCGCACCACACTGCCTATCCTGCCAGAGAGGTTGCAGCCGGCGCTTCCAGACCTTCAAGTGCTTCGGCAGACAGAGAGGGAGAAGAGATGGGCAGATGCGAAATGCTTCAACAGCAGACACAGGGCACGAGATCTGGGTAAGCTGTCACCTGGAGACAACGTCTGGATTACTGATGCAGCGGAACAAGGTAAAGTGACATCCGTACACAGCAGTCCACGATCATACCTGGTCATGGGACCACAAGGGACACTGCGGCGGAATCGTTGCCACCTGATTCCAATGCCGGAGTCGGGGTCAGAGTGTGAGCAACAACCCGAACAGCCACCTGAAGCAGACAGTGGCGTAGAGACTCCTCCACCAGCCACAGAGTCTGTAAACACACCTGACATCATGAGATCGAGGTCAGGCAGAGAAATAAAGAAACCAGACAGACTAAACCTGTGAGAAACAAACAAAAAAAACAAATTTGAATGATGTAAAATTCCAGGGTTATATTGTGTTTAGATGTTTGAATGTTTTGTTTAAATAAGAGACCACACTGTTATGGAATGTTATGTGGCTATTTGGATATGCAAAAGAAAGAGGTTTAATGAATATATGGATGTGATTGTGATGTGATTGTGACAATGGATGGAGTGTGATAACCTTATGTTAAGAGGAACCTTTAAGGAGCCACAGCTAATGTTCTTTTCAACTTTCAGGGGATGTGGTGTAATGTAATATGGTTATGGTTTGGACCTGATGAGTTCACGGGCAATATGTCGCCTGGACACTAGAGGGAGACTCTCTAGGTTAAGTTTAGGGTGGTAATGCAATGCAAGGTTTTTTGCAGTAAAAGAATCTCACGCTTGTTTTATTGAACAACACAACAGTTACTGTACCCCGGAATACAAAAATAAACTTCAGAAAGACAGAAAGTTTGTTTTACTGTATTCTGTAGTCTGTATTCTGTAGTCTCAATGACCGAATCAGTAGATATACCTGTTGTCAGTTGAGTTCGTTCAATTCATTTATTGTAGGCTAGTAGCCAGGCAAATATGAAACGGAGATGTAACGTGGCTACCGGCGGGATTTTGAACTTGCATGTTTCATGCATTTTAGGGCAAAAAATACCATGGGATTGATGTGTTCTCCATTTGAGGAACGTAATCAATTGGGGACGTGCACAGACAGCTCAGACACAGAGCGCATATAGGCCTAGGTTAGGCTACTTTCACTTTCTAGAGCGCATTCATTAAGCTACGTAAAAGATGCTTCATACCAAAACATCGATCAAACATTATGAAATGTATCATGACGTGTTGTCACAAAGACTTACTCCAATTAGAAAATCGAAACCAAAATCATGTAAGTGTAAGTGTTCTCTCATTGACGCCTGTAGGAGACAATATCGTTGATCCAATTTTGTACATTTGCACGTCGTAAAGTTCAATATGAGAGTTAAAATAAAGCCAGTCATACAGCAGAACATTTTATTCAATATTTTACACCTACTAAATCATCAAAGTAAATTTCAGCAACCGTGAGTCATAACTTGTCCTGACTGGGGCAACCTATAAGCCTAATACGTCCCACTCTGATGAAAATGATTGAAAAGAAACCGTTTGCATGATCTTAACTCCTCCGGCCTTGTGCCGTGGGAGAGGCCCGTCCCACCTTACCCGGAGGTGGGGGAGGGGCGCCCCTGCGGGTCCCGGGCCGGGGGCGTGCCCCCCCGCACCCCCTCAAGCTCCGCCCCTGCAAGGGGTCACACAAATAACTCACATGCAGTATTTGGTTCATATCTCCAAAGCAGACTAATGGATCTTCATTAACTCTAGTACATTTATTGTCTATACAAGTTAGATGAACTTAGGGACTCAGGGCCATGGGGTCAAAGGTTAAGGTCAGTTTCATCCCCTGACATACAAGGTTATAGACGGCGGAGACATGCTAATTAACATGCCATGTTCAATTCAATTACTTTAAATATAGTGTTTTTTTTATGTTGCACAACATAGACTTGGTTGTTTTTGACATGGGGAGTCCCTATCTTCAGCACAATGAGTTTAATACCCCTCCTTTGTATGTAAGAATCAAGAATCTGATTGCAATTACTGTAGGCAAATGTGCTTAGCAGTTACATAACAGTGAAATACTTCCACTAGCATAGTCATGACCTGACCAATATCTCTTTCAATATTGCCCATGCAGTCCTTTCCACAGTACAAGCAGTGCTACTTGCAGCTGTAAATTATAGCTTTCTGTGCTGTTGTGACTTTCCATAAGTTAGTATGACTGCTAACTGTGGTCCTTGCTATTTTTCCCTTCATGGACAAGGCGTTGTCCACTTTCTCCTGGCAATTTCTGTGACCCTGAAGACCAGCATTGTCTTCCAGTTTTGATGTTATTAATGTGGCATGTCCGTTGTTATCTGTTCAGTTGAAGTTAGGGGTGGGCAAAAAATAATATCTAAATATTTTGGAAGATTTTGACGGTAGATATCAATAATATAATTAAATATGAATTTGTCAATCTCTTAAAAAATGGGATTTACTTGTATGAGTTACAAGCCACCTTATCATTTCTTACAAAGCACATCAAGGGACACAAAATGAGACACAAAATGAGACTGTCGTGAGAAGCAATATTTTCCCGTCGTGGAAGATGTCTACCCTGGAAATCCAGAGTTCTCGCGAGAGCACAATGGAATGAGCAATGATGCACGTTACTTTTACCCCTTGTATCCCAGGGAACCAATCAAATCGGCGTATCTGATATATAAACTGATGACGACAGCGCTGCAACGTTGGAGGTCAGTAAACATTGGTCATAGTGTTATCCAATTGTGTTGGAAGTCCGGAATCATTCAGAGTAAACATTGGTCTAGTGTTATCCAGGGATGGATTACTGCACGGGCCTACCGGGCCCAGGCCCAGGGGCCCAAGGGGTCAGGGGGCCCTGAAGCCCAAGCCTTTGCATGGAGTCATTGCCTCAATATCAACAAATCAGGATGTAGGCTATGAATCTGATTGAATTTAGTATTGGCCATCCCCAAAATGCACCAGAATACAGGAAATCACATCAAACAAATTAAAAAAATGTCTGGGGGAGGACCCCCAAACCTGCCCCTCCCACATATACGACAATTAGTAGGGGGCCCTTGATACATCTGGGCCCAGGGGCCCGAAAGTTCATAATCCGGCCATGGTGTTATCCAATTGCGTGCAGTGAGATTTTCAAATGCATGCTTGGTGCCCCCCCTCGAGTTGGGCCATTACATTGTTCGTGGCCAGACCCTTAATCTTTCTAGATTACCAGGGTCTGGATTTTCCAGGCTAGAAAATGTCCACTTCCAAATCCAATTGTCCAATTTACAATTACCACTTGACTATTTAGTAATTTAGCACTCTGGAACAGGGCGTCCGAAGGAGACTATGTAGATATAAGATTTTTCGAAGACTGTTGATCTTTATTCACCGTATTGCAATGATAGTACAGCCATTCAATTCAATTAGGGGCAGTACACTTACCGGTAGTTACGTTTCTAACCGTCTGGTCCTGGATCTTATAAAGTCTCCTTTAGCCAAATCCCAATAAAAGTTCAATCCTCAAGTTTGTAAGCTGATATTTTTTCCTTTACATAGTCTTAACCACATTTTAAAGTCATTTTTATCTGTAAGTCGCTTTGGACACAAGCTTCTGCTAAATCCATAATTGTTTTTTTGGTGGCATTGCAAGGGCCAAAATATCTGGTCATATCCTTAACAAAAAACAAACTTTTTTTGAAAGTAAAATGCATTGTTCAGCGGTCAAAGTGTATGAGTAGATGCTTACTTTATTCTGAGGAGGAGTTCAAGGGTGGCTAAAGTATAAAAAAGAAAGGATCCCTCACCTTTTAATTAAAAAGGTCTGTTTCTAACTCCTATTTCTCCTACTCTGCTTTGAAGAAATAAAATGCAGGAAAACCAATGTGATTCAGTAGGCCTACTGTGTAAATGTGATACAGAAATACTGTACTGCCCGTGGCATGGAGGAAGGTGGTTCATGTCCCAATGCATATTAAATCCCTTTTAGAGGGCATTTAGAGGTCCCTTAATAGGTCAAAAAAGCTGAGACACAATGTTGTGAGACACCTCTTCTCAGTTTATTGATTAGTTTACATCGACTCATTTTTGGAGAAAAGTTGATCATTGTTTATCCTTAGTCATTAATGTTATACATCATAGATTTAGGGAGATATTAGACTCTTATCCGTCGAAATGGCTGATTTAGCGGGGGATTGTAGGCCTATGTCAGCGGAACTAGGTGGGATAATCAAGGATTCTTGTTATGCTTTTATAAAAAATGGATACAATTGGTAGCCTAATCACAACTGTGTGCATTAAGCTCATAGGCTTAAATAACAATTATTATTCACGTTTATTTAGGTAGGGAGAGATACAGAATAATGATTTTGAACATTTTTATCTTTACCCACACAAACACATCAACAAATGGTAAAGTATGTAGATAGTTTAAAAATTGAATGCATGTATCAAATTCCCACTATACAACCAGCCGCTCCGCATTTTCATTTAATTCTTTAAGTCAGAATCTTTTGAAACAGGTGAGAACATGAACAGGTAGTCAAGAAGGCCATAATAATAGGTGAAACAACATACATGTAGTTTAGTTATCCCGAAATAGTAGTCTAAATAGCATGTTAGGCCTAACACAGACCTCTACAGGCAACATCTTTAGGTGGCAACTTCTTTAGTTGATTACTTATGTTGAGATAATTTTGTTTTGTAGGCTATCACAAGTTTTCTGAAAATGTAAATTCATACAAACAATATTCCAACATCAATAAAACAATTTGTTTTGGGGCGTTTGGGGACTAACCTGACTCTTGCCAGATAAATTTCGTTCCGCCTAGCTCCACTCACATCCATCTGGGATCGCTTCCATTGAGAGTGAATTCAGCACGAGATTGTATGGTAGAGCCAATCAGGACACAAGGCGGGAGTTTCATAGATGCGACGTAGCGTAGAAGCGGCTGTTCTCAGCGTCACGGGTTGGCTTTGATGTGAGTGGTTGAAGTAGCACGTCAATAGATGATGGACAAGTGGCTTATCCAATCTTATGCAAGGATTTTTTTAATAAGGCCCAGCCTTCTGAAGCACCACTCCAATGGATCGATCCCAGATGGATGAGTGGAGCTAGACGGCACGAAATTCATCTGGCGAGAGTCAGGTTATTTGGGAACTGTGTCTTACCTAGATGTGTAATTTTACCCGTTGTGTTTCATTGGGCGATAACATTTTAGAAACTCTAAAAAACTCTAAAAAAAATCTAATTGATTACTAAATGTATAGGATGATAATAGGATGTTACATTTGCATGTGACTGCCTGAATCCAAATGTATTGGCCTATATAAATAAATAGACATTGTGCACACAACAAAAAATTCTTTTTCAGCTGTAAACTAAATTAACTATATTATTATTATTGAAAAAATGACTCCTCTAACACCACAGCCCAAAACAGCTAAAACGCAAGAATATTCAATACCTGCTAAATTCATACATTATTGTGGTAGCATCATGTGCAGGGATGGGCAGTATTTCGGATACATATATTTCAAATACCATATTTTATTTCTCTTTTTTATTTATATTTCATTGGATTCAAAATCATTTCTAGGTGTGCATTTTTGTATTTTAAACGTACAGCAAAATACTTTCTGTGATATGTGATGAAAAATATCACAGTGACTCAATCCCAGTTGCTTGCTCACCCACACTCATAAGTTTTTTTGATAGAACTTTTGAGTTTGGAATTTCAGATATGTGTTAGTCTTTATGTAACCTTATTGGAGATTTAAGTGTTTGAGATTTACAAGGTGATTTCATGCTTCCATGAAAAAAAGTATTTAGATTATTTTAATTATTTAATGTCTAATATATTTTGATACATGGAATGGCTACGGCATTTTGTAGTTTATTTTGATTCAAAATTCTGGGTGTTTGGTATTTTATTTTAACATACATTTTCATGTGTTTTTGCCCATGCATGCCATGGAGATGCCTCTCTGCATGAAAAGGAAGTCAGCCAGTTCAGCCCATGGATATTTTGATTGACTTTTGCTGGATACATGTGGCAAGATTTTTTTAGCAATGTTGCTGGGAAACCATATAACCAGTTCAATTTATTCTGATTTGATGATGGCTATTTGTTTACTGATTATTTAAGTTCTACAGAAAATAAGTTGTCACCCATCCAGTTTGACTGAGGCTACGTTTACAAGTGGCCAGATATTTTTATAAACGGACATTTCACCCTCTCCGTTTTTCAAAAATAACATTGTGCACACATGTCAGTTTTCAGAAAAGTTTTCATTTACACCAACCCTAAATGACGGTCAAACGCAGAACAATATCACCGTTTGCATCGTTGTTGTCTAAACACCACCTGAGACTTCAGACAAGTGGAGCAAGGAGAATCGGAGGTGCAATTTCGGGGGGCACTTGTAGAGGTTTTCCCATGACAACAAGCTGGGATTGCCACCTGAGCGCAGGGTATTTTGGCATGAAGTGTTTGAACTCCTTGCAAAGAAAATTTAATTTGATTATATTTAAAATGAACGAAATTACGTTCACAAAAATATTTTTTAAATATATTACTATATAAGTATAAAATGCTTAACAAAAAGTAGCCTACACTGACACACAAATATGTACAACCTATTATGTACCAACTATTGTAAACACACACTGACACACAAATTCTTACACTATTGTAAACTCTTCTTTGAAAATATACAAGCAGGCAATTGCCTATTATGGACTACAAAATGAATATACTTTTTTGTGGATAAGCATTTCATTAGTACATTTGTACATTTAGAACAAGTTCTTCAAACAAGGCTTTGTTTCTGGCCTTGTCACTTTTCTCTAACCATTCTTTTTAAATCGCCGAGATGTCAGGAGTCCTGCTGTGAGATGGCCTACTAACCTTATAGATTTAATTACCGCCTGAATGGCAGAATTAACTGAGCAGATGGATGAATGAATGACATCCCAATAGGACATTTTGAATAATATTTCATATGATATCAGGCTCAGCTCATGTAATCCAGATACAGTATCAATCTATTATTAGGGTTGTGTTATGGAAATGATTGAACTTAATTAACCAGTGGACTTATCCATAGTACTACTGTGTATATAGGCTGGTTTCCTACATGGAGGAAGCCTAATCCTAGACCAAAAGATAGCTGCAATGAAAAGAAAATAAAAAAAAATTATTTAAAAAAATCTTGCACTAGGCTTAATTCATGTATGGGAAACTGGTCATACCTTTAACAATGGAAGACAGCAATAACAATAAAGTCCCATCTGAGGAAAGGCTTGCCCTGAAACATCACATAATTAAATATTTGACTCTTGAGTTACGGGTGTGCGGACTTTATCGTTATTGCTGTGACCTTTGCTTTGGTCCAGCACCCCTAAAGTTAAACCACTTGGATGTGTATGCCTTTTGTAGACTTTTCAACAGTGGAAGACAGGACACAGACGTGTAAAATGCTGATACAATATGTTTAATGTCCATCAATTTTAAACATGTAAGAGGTATTTAAAATGTAAAAACTCTGCTGATCCCATCAAAAGGCAGAACATTTATTTATACAGACTGACAGGGAGTATTATGGTTAACAAAACCAACAGAACATAAACATACAAAGCGATCAGTGCTTCGTCTGAAAACAATCATTGACTGGAGGCAGAGGTACAAACAACTTTTAAACAAAATTGTTTTTGAACAGTTTTGTGGGAGGTAGGGTTTAATATGAACATGATATTAATAATAATAATAATGAGGATTGTGAGAAAAAAACAAAACGAAAAGTTTAACCCTGCTCCTTTTCAAACCAAATTGACCTCACTTTCATTAGTCAGACACACACAATGTAAGACATGATCACTGTAGGCTACCTGTTGAGCAGACGTTTGTCATACAGCATAGTTAACCACAACATCCAGCACAGATACTGAGGTATGTCAAGACTAGTTATCGTGAACATCTCAAGTTTGATTCGTTAATTGTGCAGAGGGCGTTGAGAGCCATTAACAGCATGAAGGACATCGCAACACAACTTCTGACGTCAGCTTTTCCAACCATCTACTTCTGTCATGTCACATGGGCTAGTGAGGACCACATTCCTAAGCCCTGGAGGTGCCTTTAGAGACAGCAAGAATAACATCATTTGTAACACATTTGAAGTCTATATGGTGAGGAAAATCAAGGCCACATTATTGTCAAGTGAGTAAACAGTCATTTTCTTTTCCCTTAATGTTCTATGACAGGATAAAAAGAGACATGAAGTGCGCGCCGGCTAGTTACAAAAACGTTTTTTTTCCTCATGTCGGTGTGTTGGTTGTTCACTGTTGAAAAGACACATAGTGTACTAGACATATGATAATCTCGGCAGAGGCATGTGTTGTCTTGTTTAGTGTGAATTGTTCTCCACTGGAGAGTCAGTGCTTTCTTTCATTACATTACATTACATTACATGAGGAATCAGTGCTTTGATTGGTTACTGCCATGAACAGAATCAGTGCTTTGATTGGTCACTGCTGTGAAGAATCAGTGCTTTCATTGGGTACAGCTATTGAATGGCAGTGCTGGGACGTATTACTGGGAAACCAAATTATTATTTGCCATTGCTGAAGAGGAAGAGGAGTTTGGAAATAAGACCTATAATATTTAATTCCCCTGGTGGTTTGAAAATACTGGTAGTAGTAGTGGTAGTACTGGGAGTACTGCAATACAGGCCTATATAGAATTTCCACCAACTATTATGGTCTATTTTTATACTGGCTCAATCAAAATTAAAATAGATTTTTCTTCAAATATTTGAAATTAATCTTCAACAAACATGGACTTCAACAGACTACTCGTACGTACACATACAAATATAAGATTACAACAATAAAATGTGTAAAATATGGTGCTGATCCTGATTTAAAATGTTTCAAAATGGCTGCCAGTTAGACAAACATCTGATCATCTGACGTTACTATGGCAACCTGGGTGAGGAGCAGTCATGGCCTAGATCTTTGTCCTAATATTTTTTTTTATAAAGATTTACTGTCAAATATTAAACAAAAATAGAATACAAACTATAACAAACGAATTAAATGTGGAAAAGTAAAAACTATGGTCATCTGGAACAAGAGTAGTGGAAAGAGCAATGCATATACGTAAACACACCAGAGAGTGTCAACCATGCTTGCAGCTGTATATCAGCAACTTTGTTTTGATCGGATATGCATACACTAACACACTGCACACTTCCTCATTCCTCCAGATCCTCATTGTGATATGGGTGCAGTAAGTTCTTCTACACCTCAATCCTCAATAGATATCCCTGTCACAGCACTTAATAAGGTGGAAGTGTGTGTGTGTGTGTGTGTGTTTAGAAGTCAATACCACACTGCATTGTACTATGACAAAACACAAGGAGAAGAGTACTGACAACTGACAATTAAGAGGGAAATGAGGTAGGTGTGTGCTGTAAACAAAGCAGCAAAAAAGTGTTTTGAGTATGAGGAAAGTTTGAGGAAAGCTGATGTCTATCAGGAACATCAAATGCATGGTCTAGATATGGTCATTCTTTTAAAAGAAAACTCAAAATACAAAAATAATTGTTATAATATTTTTTTTTTTAAAAAGAAACAATAACAAAAGAAACGGCACAACTATGTATAACTCAGGAGGTAGTTCCTAACATCAGTACATGAGGATGTTTCAAGAGAGAAGCTTCAATTTCACAGGAGGTTGTCAGATGACTCCCAGACAAGACTACACTCTGTTTTGGTTCATTCCCTGAGAGAACTTCATCCTGAGAGAATTGTGGGTATAAATGATCATTTGTATCCTTTAAAAAATGCTTCATAAAAAACTGGCCCTGGATGAGGTACATGATAAGACTAATCACTGCTTGATTGATTGATTGATTGATTGATATATAGCTGAATCCATTGACAGATAGATTAATTTGTGCTCTTTACAGTTTGGTCTTTCAAAAACGTCCTCCTCTCC
This sequence comes from Alosa sapidissima, assembly GCF_018492685.1. Lineage (NCBI taxonomy): Eukaryota > Metazoa > Chordata > Actinopteri > Clupeiformes > Clupeidae > Alosa > Alosa sapidissima. Next base: position 32,550,755 of record NC_055962.1, on the reverse strand, counting down.
CATTTGTGTTTTTTTTTTCCTTTCTTTGTCCGATAAAAAGAAAAGGCCCTGCATACACATACGCACAGGCACAAGCGCATTCAGAGAACAACACTTTAAAAAATATACATCTTCTCAACTCAGTGTTTCACTTTTAGCAATGATTCCCCCTGCAGTTGGGTAAGAAAAGCAGGGGAGGGGGTTCACAAACTAATCTCCATGCCAAAGCCTTTGACACAACCATCATCTTTGGTGTGTGAAATGTATACCAAATAAACAAAACTACTCCAAAACTCACTCTCGGACAACCGACCAGGCGTGAAATCGTTACAAGGCATTTTTCTTATGATTTGTCAACACACTGTCGGACTCCACCGAGGCGAACGATCCCCTACAGCATGTGTGCTTTAGCCTCTATATAAGCGCTCTCTCTCATTTTGTTTAACTGCGTTCTTTTTTTTAACGTCGTTTTCACATTCAATATCGTCAGAGAAGAGTTGTCACATCAATAGTAACCTCTTGAGGAAGTCTCACGCAGATTCAAGTCTTAACGCAAAGCAGCTTGGTCTCCTTGATTCTCCCTCTCTTTTCAAATAAAATACAATCAAACTAACTTCTCTGAAACACTAAAAGTAAAACATGGGATTATAATAGTGAGGACACTGAATATATAACAGTAGCCAATAGCTGGACACTAGAGGTGGTGAATAAAAGTCGTTGGACTGTAGGTCCCTACTCGACGCTGACTAAAGACCCATGGTGAGAGCCTGATTTTTATTGTGATTTCTAAAGTTAAAGTTAAAGTAAAATATATTTAGCAGGTGCTTTTGTCCAAAGCAACACAAACTCGCAACAGCATGACTGGAACCCTGGTCGACCGATTGTCAGACGGCGACATGACTGTTGCTCCAGGGCAGTTCCGCTCAAAACTGTCACATCCATACTGCCAAGTTATTTTCGAGGAATTACAAAAGAACCTGACCATCACAGAAATGATCACTCTTTATGCTGTGAAGAAGAGATGTAGAGTGGTGTAAGAGGTGCAGAGCATGATGGGTAGAGATGGACATGGAAGTTGCAAGTCTGATATCTAAAGGAGATGGACACCATGGGTCTAGGCAAGGAAAGTCACACAACTGGGTGCTGTCTTGAGAGAACTACAGCGTTAAACACTCAGTGAGACACATAGACACAGATAGATACAGTAGATTGATAGATAGATAGATAGATAGATAGATAGATAGATAGATACAGTAGATAGATAGATAGATAGATAGATAGATAAAGATAGAGGGAGACAGAAAGAGAGAGAGAGCAGCGATGGTGATTTTGGTCAATAAAAGGACTGAGTAGATTACTGCAGGGGAAAAAGAGAGAGGACTTGATTCTGTCAGCTCGACAATAAAGAATCCTACAGTTTGCACCAGTCAGTGCATTTTTCTAACTGCCTACAATGAAAAACATCTTTTTTTTTCTTATACTTGATAATATTTTTTTTTATAATATGCTATTTTCATACACATATATTAAAGACTTATATTATAACTTTCAACTGTGGCACTGCCTGCGACTACATAAAAAAGCCAACAAACCCAAACCTAGATAAAGATGCAATCACTTCTTTAGAAAAATAATAATAATAATAATAATAAAGCAGTAACTGTGTCTGTGGTTAATTTTTTTCAGCTCTAACTGGATAATATACATCTTCATTTCAGGTCTCTCTAAGACTATATTAAAACAGTGAGGCTAACACTTAGAAGTGGTTAAGCTGTCAGTTATTCACAGATCAGGGCTGCTTCGGAAAATGGAAATAGGGGGTATGTATTTCTACCACCCCCCACACACATGCACAAAACCGCACTTGTGAAAAACATTCTTGGTGTCACGTCATGTCGAACACATAAACACATTAAGCACCTGACGTCCAGCCCTTATCGTTCTGTCTTCGTAAACTGATCCAGGGACAGTTTTGCCTCACATCAGCTTCACAGACCCTGGTGTGCCAGGAAACCTTGGCACCAGGCTTAAAAGATAAACATTGTCAGGTTGCAGCACACACTGCTTTGGGGTTGTTGATTGGATCTCACGCTTATTTTTGTTTTCCCAAGAGGCTGATAAGAACAAGCAAAGTTGGAGGCACAAAAGTGGCCAACACGAATGGAATAATCACGGAAGCTGCAGTCATATGCAACAGTGGCACCCTGGATAAATGCAAAACAAATACACTATTACACCACGCTATCACTGAGGCCATTACTATGTGCTATGATTTTGATACCATAACTGATCTACTAACAACAATACATATTTTCCTTCTTTGGCTGGTGTAATCAGATATTTCCTGTAGTCCCAGTCTTAATTCCCAGATTCATATATCATCAGGATAATATGCAACAAAATCTGCTAATACTAGATCATGAATGGATACATTTTTGATTTTCTGAGGCATTCAGTGGCATCTACGGTCATCTCTATTTCCTACTTGGGGTTGAAAGGATTTGGGACCTTTGAAGATTCCCACCTGTTCATCAGTAACCATGGTCTACTTTCTACAGCCAAAGGATTTGTCGCTCAAGACATTGTTTCTGAACTCATGTCTGAAACACACAGAGCCACAGAGTCACAGCCATGAATGCATGGTGACAGAATGCGTACATCCAGTATGTTGTAATGCCTGTAATATAATGACACTATTGATTGTGGGGATTTTGGTTGTTGCCATGAGTTTGCCACATTGTCTATTTGTAGATGAGAGGGGCATTTTTTGGAAGGAGTCAGTATGACATGTGATGGCAATAATTTTGCAGTTGACTGCTAGACTGAGGACATAAAGCATTCCCTCTGAGACAGAGAAGCGGTTGAGGTGATTTTTCCTGAAAGAGCTCGTGGGGTGAGGCAGACTTTAAAGATTAACAGTTTGGTTTTGATTCAAGTCAGCCCACCACACGCATTTTAAAGACCTATTTCCTTTTTCTATACTCAAACATTACACTTCCATTTAAGCATTGGAGTCAATGAGAGCTGCACTTAGCCTTAGGTGATACATGACGCCTTTAACGGCCAGCCGGTTACCCTGACAACAAGTTACCATGACGATGCCAAGTGAACACAATGGAATGAAGGAAAGGGGGAGGGGTCTCCCCCCAAAAAGTGGGGGGAGCCAATAGCTGCACTGGCTGTCAAGGAGCATCCCCCCCTGAATGAGACTGTGAGGTAGATTCTGCTGGTCCAGACTTCAGGATGGGTGGGTGGGGAAGGGGGTGGGGAAGGGGGTGGGGAAGGGGGTGGGAAAACAGGGGAAAGAGCAAGAGGAGAGGATGATTAAGGTGGGGGGGGGGAGGTTTGAGGTTTAACCCTTTGTGGTGTGCTGCCAGTCAAAGGCCAGGCCTCCCCGCAGCACTTCAGGGCTTCCTCCGGCGGTGCTGAGAGGAGGACGGCCCGCGGTGTGGCGGCTCGTCCCCGGCCGAGGAGCTCCCTTCCTGGGGAGAGGAGCTGCTGCGGCCCCCTTCCTCGTGGGACCCCCCCTGGGACTCTGGGGAGGTCTGCGGGTCCTGCGAGCTGGACGAGGTCTTGTGGGGGCACTGGGCCACCATGTGGGTGATGCTCTGGCAGTAGTGGCATTTCTTTGGCTGGGGAGGCAGGCCGCACTCCTTGGCGTGGTGATCAAGACCTCCACAGTTGTAACATCTGCAGGAATGACATGTTAGCATATAATTAGATCATGAAACTCCACATACATCATTCGACTTGATAAGTACATATTATATTGTATTATTTTATATTACATAGACCATTATCTTGCATAATGCAGAATACTATGCTGTCTCAAAGAAATGCAATCGTTGGCATCCTTTTCCATGCTAATCCACTAGGTGGCAGTACAACATAAGTAGAAACCAGGAGCTGAAGCTAGAGACTGGTGATGAAGCACATAAGAAGAGGGTGAGATGCATGTCTCTATAGATTGCTCCTACACATCATCCAAAGCCGCTTGGACAGACGGAGGAGACCCTCATCTCCTCAGGAGTGACACATCACTGTGGTGTGGGATGTATACAGCAGGCACTCAGGCCTGCATGAATAAAACAAAAGAAAAGATATCCGCACACTGTTTCTAAAGCCCCCAGTTTAATGGTGGGTGATACACAACGTTTCGACCACTCAGGTCTTCGTCAGGTGTTTTTTTACACCGTGAGTGGTCGAAACGTGTATCACCCACCATTATACTGGGAGCTTTAGACACAGTGTGCGGATATCTTTTCTTTTGTTTTACTCAGTATTTCTAGTATCCAGCACCCGTAGAATCGGTATAGATGTGTGATGTGCGTACACCTCCACACTTTAATCAGGCCTGCATGACCATGACTTCCACCCGTAACACAAAGGCCATGGTCAGCTTGTGTGCAATACACTGATCAGAAACTTTGGCAGAGTGGGTGCACATCCCACCTATCTTTGGGCCAGGTGCAGGACAGTATATATCCCACCTATCTTTGGGCCAGGTGCAGGACAAAGTATATATCCCACCTATCTTTGGGCCAGGTGCAGGACAAAGTATATATCCCACCTATCTTTGGGCCATGTGCAGGACAAAGTAAAACAGGAGAGAATGTCCACATGCCGAAGTAGCTCTCAAATGTTTAATAACAGCGATGTTTCGACCTGATAGGGTCTTCTTCAAGCAAAAGTACACTGATCAGCCACAACATTACAACCACTGACCAGTGAAGTGATCAGCCAACCCTGTTACAATGGCACCAGTCAAGGAGTGGGATATATTAAACTGCATGTGAACAGTCATTTCATCACGCTTAAGTGTTGGAAGCATGACTAATCAGCAGGGATCGAATATCAACGGATTGAATAGGGCCAGATTGTAATGGCTACAGGACTGGGGTAGTCTAGTTATCTACCAACTGTATGAGACTTATACAGTATGACAACCGTCTCAGAAAATATTATTTTATGGGCGCTCAAGGCTCATTGATATGGCCAGTAGCTACAGACCAGTCAGAGTGCCCAGAGTACCTACCACATGTCCATCAACACCCCAGAACGCCATCCCAACCACCACCACCACCAGTCAGAGTGCCCATGGCAAGCACCTGTCCGCCACCGCCACCACCATGTGGTTGGCCAGTTGCTTGTGCACCATTTCTCTGGGAGTGCCATGGCAGAAGGGTGCATTATGGGAAGATGACCTGCTAGTGGATGCAGTGGGATGCTATGGTTATTATGGGATGTAGCGATACACCGTGAATCGGCTAAAAATTGATACAAGTGTGATACAAGATTACAACCAGTTGAGATAAAAAAAAATCGGGCATTATCTGCTTTTGATTTCACTTGTTCGACGTCAGACATCAGTAAACATTCAGTTGTTGGTTGGTTGTTCGTAGTGATAAAACACAGACAACAATAGTAAAATTGGGAGTCAGATAGATTGGTCAAAAGATTATTCTAATTTAAACCAACCTCATCAGGGCGCTGGATAATAGGCATGGGACTGGGACACTTAGCTGTCAATGAGTTCAGACTCAGTTTCTCAGTTTATATAAATGAAGGAATATTTTCCAGTCATAATTTGTCTGCAGGTTATTCTGATAAAAAAAAATCATGAGAAAATCGTATAGTGAAGGTAAAATTGTGAATCATACCGAATTGTGAGTTGAGCGTATTGTTACATCCCTAATGGATATGGTGATCGTATTTAGCAGACATTTACAGAATATGAACATTACAATAGTTAAAATGCTCCAGGTAATGTCCTACTGGGTAGCCTTGAACATTACAATAGTTAAAATGCTCCAGGTAATGTCCTACTGGGTAGCCTTAAACACATTACAATAGTTAAAATGTTCCAGGTAATGTCCTACTGGGCAGCCTTGAACATTACAATAGTTAAAATCCTCCAGGTAATGTCCTACTGGGTAGCCTTGGGTTTTGGCAATCACATGATCACTTTGATCATTGCAATGGTAATGGACTTTCATGGCAATGGTATTTCCTGATGCCAGTGGCCTCTTGATTCAGAATACTGTGCCCTGCCACAGTGAAGATATCTGGACAGGGAAAGGCTGGCATGGTCACTTTTAAGCTTCTGCCACTGGATTGAAATGTTCCCTCAATTATGTAAGATGCTTTCAAGCTGTCAACAGCCTTCTGGTGACAATATCTTCATTTCATTAATTAGCTTTGCGCCAGGCTTATGCAGAGACCTTGTGGGTAACCAAGGAGCTGGCCGTTGCCATGGTGACCTGTGGGCCTGGAAGCAACAGACTGGTGGGATGACATTAGGTTGTTCCTAAATATAGAGGGTCTAGTTTCTCCCTGACACGTGGGACACACACAATCATGTATCATTGTGTATGTGTGTGAGTTTGTGTGTTTAACATTGTACATTTAAATTGGATTGTACATCATCCAATCTCCTTCACAGCAGCATTAGCTTCTCGGTGCTACATGCAGTAGCTGCAAGCTAACAGGCAAGCAAGAAGATGACATAATATGACATACACATAGGCTTCAAATGATGCACGCACACACACACACACACACACCTGAGAGTCTGTAAATTCTTGGCATATTTTGTGGGAGAAAGTGTGTGGATACAATTGTGTGGATACCCCTCAGATCCCAAAACATTCCTCTTGATTCAGAATGAGGACCAAGGACACCGGGACACCAACACACACTAACACACAAACACATACTCTCACACATCTGCACTATAAGGACCAGCCTCAAGCTCTTCTCCAAACATTGGAAAAAGATTGTTACTGCCACTAGTGTTATGACCAGTAAAGTGACTGAACGTTAGGTGGCACTGGTGAGCAACGCAGCAGTGATGTCGGCTGATTTGCAGAAGTAAATGGAAGTGTTCTGACCTGGGAACAGCTTACATGAGTCCAAACTGCTGAACTCTATTCACAAGCCTGACTCTAGATCATCACATACACAGATTGTGAGTCATTCAAGATCACACTCGCATATTATGAAATTTTCACTTCTTCAGTGCCTTTACACATAAGTATCTGGGATTAGCCTGGTCCTACCAGACTCTTGTACATTTAATAATGTACAGAGAGTCTGGCCACTTTCCATTGCCAAGCGTTAACTTCCTTGAAGGCGAGTACTCTGTTGAAGTGTAAAACTATTGGATCTGCCCAGAGCCACTCTGGATCTGCCATAACCAATCGCTAACGTTTGGTCGTGACGTATGTCATGCTCATACTAGCGCACAACCTCAACGTCATCGTTCTCAGCCACTCCCTCTGTTCGCTGATTGGACCTGTAGATTTTTGCAGGAGAAAACCCACGAATATACCGCAGACCCAGACAACGTACTGAAGGGAAATGAAAATTGAGCGGAAGTACGTAGGAGGGCGGAGCCAGGCTAATCTGGGATGGCTAACAATGCAGAAATGATGAAATGTTTGTTTGTGAGCTGCATGCATCTGGAAACGTGATTTAGTGAGATGAGATGAGAATGAGCCATTCAGAACTTTTCTCTACATTACGGAAACTTTTTGAATAAGTAATATGTTGAGTTTTATCTATCTGGACCAAGTCACCACTCACAACTGAAGAACAAAACTTTTATCCTGTAAGCTTGGGATTTGTTACCTAAATGTCAAAATAAATCAATCGTGTCATTTACTTTACTTACTCTACTGTTTCTTAAGAACCATGCAGACAAACTGGATGCTTTGAACAGGGCACTTCACACAGAATTGAACTTGATGCTTTTTCCTTTTGGTATAACATATGACACAGGAATCCTATTTTTATGCATGTTAATTACGAACTCTGGACTCTGACTTGGCACTCACTGTATTGTATTTTGTGTTTTAATCTGATGTCACTGCTACTCTTACTGTATTTGAATGTACAATATGTGATTGATAATTTATTATTTGTATGTTCTGATTTTTAATTGGACCCCAGGAAGACTAGTCTGCCACTTCTGCATCAACTAATGGAGATCCGCAACTAAACAATAAACAAACAAACAGATCTTTTATTAAGACCTCAAGAAACTATTACAAAGGTGGTCAAATATGTGACCTTTTTTTCCGACCTTTTTCCGATGGCACACCTCAAATGAGTTAACCCAGATGAGGGACGATGGGAGATGAAAGACCAGACCAACCCCTACCACTCAGAACCCTTTCAGCCCGTCCTGCTGCCCGGACCATAGACTCTTTTTCAGTGTCTTGACACCACTCCCTCCCATCAGTGCTGGGTATGCTGGCTCTATCCCAGTTCAAAGACATGACTACACGGTACATTTTCCACTTAACCTCACATTTCTGTTCCCTTTCTGTAACTCATCTGTCATTCATAGTGTACAAGTAACACTCAACCCAAATATTTTTTATGAACACATGATCGACCACCATTAATTGCAAGAGTTTTTAAATGTTGTTTGGAAGAAAAGGGAGGAAAGATGTGGTAAAAATGGGCTCACATCACCAGATCTGAGCTGTTCATTTGGGGTTGCAGATTTCAGTTGTGGCTCAAACAGCTTCATGTGCTAAATCCAACACTTTCTAGTCTGTGGCAGTGTAGCATTGTCTGAATCTAAATGTCAAATAATATTAATTTCCATTTTTAAACAAGGATGTTACAGATGTCACTGTAAGGTCCTGGCTGCAGGCTGCTTAGCCTCTAGTTACCGTTTGAGATCAAGATAGGTATGAAGAGAAATGCCAAGGGATGCATTGAGGTTGTTTAATGCACACTCCCATAATGCACTCCACCAACTACCACAACAACAGAAGCTAATGGAAGAGTGAAAGAGAGGGGTAAACACACACATTCCAAATACCCATTTCATGCCTCTTTCAAGGCCATCTTCCCCCTTTTCTACCAGATAGTGTTTGTGCATCACATGAAGCCCACATTGCTGCATCCACAAATGTCTATAGACAATTTCACAGGCTATAGGCACAGGCCCTTTCACAGGCTTTCTGTTGATACGCATAGATGTAAGACTGATGTGACATCACTGTACTATACATGAATAATCTGATGTATAGCACATATCGGTATACACACAGTATGCACAAATCCAGAGCATTGCTCACATACCGTCCTAACGCATTACCTCCCAGTGATTGCATACTGTAGGTTTAAAGGTGTTCTAAGCGATGCCACGCGTTTTTTAGGCTAAAACATTTTGTCTGTCTGTCCTGAATACACTGTAAAAAAACGTGATCTCTGTGGACAGCCCAGGCTTCAAAAACGGCAACAAAAACAACCTGGACAAACCTAGCCCATAAAAACATAACAAACCAACAAAACCAGTTCCAGCAAATTACAGACGAGATGCGCATTTAGGAGAGTTTTAATTGCACGGGAGCAGCACGGGAGGGGGAGGAAGTAGCGAGCTAGCTCTCTGTTTTGTTTGAAAGTCAACAGAAGTGATGTTACCCAGCATCGCTTAGAGCACCTTTAATAAAAGATCAAAAGCCTGGACTGTGTAGACAGATGCAGGGTTGTAACCTTTTCACCTTCGAGCAAAGACCAATGTCCATTTCCCACACTCTCTTTGCATACGCGCCTACGTAAGTACTCAAGGCCAGGCCGAGAACTACAGTCGTCTACGAGGGTCTACTCTCTCTTTGCATACGCACATGTACGTAAGTACACAAGGCCAGGCCGAGAACTACAGTCGTCTATGAGGGTCTACTCTCATCTTGATGGAGAACAGGTTCCAGGCCGAGAACTACAGTTGTCAATGAGATTCTACTCTCGTCTTGTTGGAGAGCAGGTTTCAGGGCAAGAACTATAGTTGTCTATAAGTGTCTAGCCTACTCTCGTCTTGATGGAGAATAGGTCCCCTTTACATTCAACTTTCAATATTCTGCTTGATCCAGCAGATGTAATGTTATTCAGTTCAGTATCTATACGTGTTCATATTGCATTTTACATTCTATAATTATTATTTTATGTTTGAGCTGTAAAATTGTATCCATAATTCATAATTGATCATGAAATAAAGAAATACTTGCAATCCTGAAGGCTGATATTGACTCATGCAGCAATACATCCTTTTTCAAATTTAAAAGACTGCAATGTGTTTAAAAATTTCAAACTACAGGTAGGGTGTGCCACTCTTAATGCATGAGAGGAGACACATTCCCACTTCTGCAAAACCGATCAATTTAGCATCTTTGTTTCCTTGCGAGCCCTTCAGGTTGAACAAATCTTCATTATTAAAACATTCAAGTGGAAGTTTGTGACTTGGATGTTAATTCACGGGAGTTGGGATTTTCCCCCGTGATAAATAGCTAATGTGCAATCTAGGTTACATCCTGTCTGAATGTGGATTGTATTCTCACTACCATGTTAGGTTGGAGACACAAATGTACTTTTGGACATTTAAAAACTACAACTTCATACTCTGCATGGGACTCTTTTCCTCTTCTCGCATTATCCAATGATCAATGATCAAAAGTTGTTCTATTGTTCTGTGATACAACTTGTGCTACTCTATTGAGGGTTATGGTTATAGTTTGATACATATCCCATATCTGAATCAAATGTATCCACTTCAAGCAGCAACAAAGCCTTTCACTGTGGCTAAATGGGACCATCGACAAAGACAAAACTCCACTTCCATTGGATGTGGTCCTCAGTTTCAATCGAACAGCTTCTGCACATAGAATGTTCTAGAATGTCACCTCTTTGTGGACGGATCAATCATTCTAAGGTCACAAATACGATGACATGTATTAACAGCAAGAATGGAAGAAACAGGCCTGGGATGAAAGAACACATTTCAATGACAGTGTAAATGTATTCCTGAAGAACTACATCTTTCAATTCTCTTTCTCTATCCCACCTCTCAGGCCCGTTCAACCCTAGAATATGAGCTGAGCTTCATTTTAAATAAATGGAGCTTTTAAATATAGCACAAATGCAGCGGGTGCAAAAAGCCTCCACTCTGTGCCGCAATCAGCTGGCCGCATAACCATGGCAACAGCCATGTGCTAGCGTGAAGTGATTGCCTCAATCAATGCCGCCGTGGAAACGCTCTCCCGCTCCAAACAGAGGGCACATTATCGCGTGGCGACATGATTCCAGCGTGCACTGATGTGGACGACATCCTGTCAGTCAGAGCAGCCTCTTAATATGCACAAGTACGCACATATCATCATCCAGATCAAGCATTCACACACACACATGCACATAGACACACATCATCCAGATCAAACATTCACCAATGGACAGATATACACACAGAGACATATACATATCACCATCCAGATCAAACATTCACACACACACACACACACACACACACACACACCACTGTTCTGACGCCCACCCACCCTCACACACACTCACACACCATCCAGCTTCAGCCCTGATTCAAACACACAACTCGACGATACACAAACATAGACACGTCACACACAAACACACACACCGCGAACAACACTTGTCATCTTCATGATGACTTCATTACAAGGTGTATAATTTGACATTAAAGACAGTAATGATGTGTTAATCTAAAAAAGAACACATTTTTAAATAGCCTTTTGTTCCAGCTGCTGAGTGCTGAAGGGTGTCAAACTTCCATTTCACACATCAAACACCCTGAAGATAAAAACCCCCATTTGCAAAATTAGTGAGAAAATATACAAGTGGTCACAAAAGAATTCAATTCGTTCCTTTGTGGAAGCTGAAGCATGTAAACGGAGCCTATCAGCATTTCATTAACAAAGCAGCTATATAGCAAATTTATTCACCTTCATTCACCCCCAAAAGTACTCAGGCCCTCTTAGTACACTGTTATTTCTGTTATTTTGTCAACATATTTTTTGGAATAACTCCCACCCACATTTACAACAACTGTTTAAACCCAACATACAAACCTTTTAGATAGATAGATAGTTTATTCATCCAAAAGGATTTTTTTTGCATCCAGAATCTTCAGAGCTGTGTGTTTGTTTCATTCTAAGTAAACTACTGCCGCTGCAACACCACGATCTCCCCTTGGGAATGAATAGTCATCTATCTAGCTAAGCAGATTTGGCAAGTTTAAAACATGATTAAATACTATACAGCGGCAGTCCCAACAACAATAACTTAGTCATAACTATCATTACCATGGTAACAGTCAAATGCTACACCATCACAAACTCTCAACCCATTTTAAAACGAATAATAATAAAAAATGTAACACAATGTAACACCTCACATAGTTGTGGGGGAAAAAAGATAGATAGATAGATACTTTATTGATCACCAGGGGAAATTCAAGAATTAAAAAATGATTTTGTTCAGTATCGCGATATTTTCTGCATGCAATTATATCGATACACTAGCGCAAAGTATCACAATATGTAAATATATAATTGAATTATCTATTTTACTTTTATTTGCATCGGGTTTACTCAGGGTTTACTTTAATAACATTAAATTGGTTAATTACGCCCACAAGGTGGCGCTTGTTGTGGCGTGTTGTGGCGTTGTGGCGTTGTTGTGCATTCAATGGCAATATCAAATGAAAATGCCTTCACAATCACAACCTGTTACACACAACGCTTTGTCTTCTTTCACATTGAAAGTGTGGGTGTATTTTGGTTTTCAACAAAAAACTAATAGTGGCCCCAGCTGTGGCGCAACTGGCTGGGGCACCTGCACCGTACACCGGCGACCCAGGTTCGATTCCCGCCCTGTGGTCCTTTCCAGATCCCACCCCTGCTCTCTCTCCCATTTGCTTCCTGTCACTCTCCACTGTCCTGTCATTAAAGACATAAAAATCCCCCCCAAAAAAAAAAAAAATAAAAAAAACTAATAGTAAGGACCTTGACATGCACCATGCCATGACAACGTTTCGGTTAAAGTGTAGAAAATAATGTTCACATACTTAAACGTCCTTAGTTTTTGTTCACATACTTAATTTTCCTTAATTTTTGTAATGCCTTGGAATAAAATGGTAGACATGAATCGCAATATATCGCAGAATATATTGTTGTATCACACTATGTTAAGAATCGTAATATTGTATCGTGGCACAAATATCGCAATAGTATCAAATAGTCACATTTTTGCTAATTCGCTTCCCTATCTCCTAATGTATTTTAAAGTCACACAAAACATTTCAACTAACACAACAAAGACACCCTTAAAATCCATTTGCCACAACCAAAATCTCCCTCTACATTCACCCACACGCAACCCGCACACACTATCCACCACCACCACTCACCGGTCTCCCTTTGGTTTGCGTTTGAGGGGAGGGGCCTTGCCTTTTGGCCGCCTCTCGCTGCCAGCGCAGGGCCCGCCCCCAGGTCCAGTGACCCGTAGCGCCTCCAGACCCTTGCTGGACCTCTGGAAGGTGAACTCCACCGGCTCCCCCTCACGCAGGCTGCGGAAACCCTCCATGACCAGCTTGCTCTGGAGACACACACACACACACACACACACACGTGTTGGCATCAGGGGTTAAAAAATAATAATTTAAAATAATTTAAATATAAAAATCATACTTTTCTAAGGCTGAGACATAAATAATAAATTGTTTGTAAATGTATACAATGGAGGTCTTCTGAAAGTAAGTAAGAAAGAAAGAAAGGAAAGAAAGAAAGAAAACAAATAATTTAATGTATACAGTAATAACTGTGTTTTCTGTTTCAATTAGCTCACTGTAATTGATAGGCCTATGTTTTACATACAAATGATGATAATCATGTAATAAGCTCTTTTGATATTGGTGTAGTGGATACAATGTAACATAATTTCATATACGTCAAACAACACATATATCAAAGGTTCACACAAGACACAGGACTTCAAAGAATAAATCGTTTTGAAAAATCTGAATAGCTGTTTCACAAACAAAAGCTAATAAAACCAAACAATAAATTAACATTTAATTATGACCAATCAGTCAGAAACCAGGCGTTAACTTTGATTAGCATTAAGAAAACACATCAGATTGCTTATCAAAAGTTAAAGAAATGTTTCCGATCATATTATTAGAATTGCTATTATTATTATTATTATTATTATTATTATTAGAAAAAGAAGAAGAGGAGGTAGTGGAGGCTATGGACATTGTTAATATGCTGATGCAGGTCGCATGTATACCTTGCTAATTCTGGTGTTTCTGATATTAACTAAACAATCTAGTTTCTAATGGTCATAAGGAGGACATCTATCGCTTTGGACAAAGGTGTCTGCCAAATCCCATGACCATCTATCTCCATAGGTACATAAGGATCATATCTAGCTCCATAGGTACCAGTACATAAAGATCATATCTATCTACATAGGTACATAAGGAGGATATCTATCTATAAGTATATAAGGAGGATATCTATCTCCATAGGTACATAAGGATCATATCAGGTACATAAGGAGGATATATATCTATAGGTACATAAGGATGATATGTATCTCCATAAGAAGGATATCTAAGTTACAATGAGTGCATTGGGACCCCAGTAGTACACTCAAAGCCCAGCCAATAGGGGCTGCAGTGCCAGACAGTACAGCTATTTACAGTATATCTGATCCAGTATATCTGATACCAAATGGATCAAGATAGAGCCGAGGATGTGCAGGAGACAGAGACAATAACCATCACCAGCTTGAAAAATGTTGACTATCGGTGACTGCAGTTGGAAATTACTGGTTGATTCAATGTTTTTCATAATCGTTCAAATTTTCAAGGTTTCAGGGGGCACTTTTTACTTATATCTGCCTTGCTAATGACATGCTTCAGCAATTCATTCACACATCAGTCCCAGCCCAGGGACCTCTCTTTGTCACACCCAATACATGTCACTTCCTGTCAGCCCCAGCATCAAATCAGAATCATCTGCAGTTTAAACATCATTGATTTTCAGTTGAACAAAGCAAACACACTACAGGCTCAAGGAAGACTATGATTTATGATATTTTTGCAAAAACACCAGACGACTTCACTATGCCCATTAGATACATTTTAAAAAGTGGCATTTAAGATTGACCACCAGTAAAAAACAATTTACTATTCAACAGTTAGCTCTTAGACACACATGTTCAAATACAGGAAGCTATGAGCAGTGAGAGGCATATGAAATTGGAATTGGAAAAACTATTTTCTCAGAAGAATGCATTCAGAGAGCGAAAGAAAGAGCAAGTAAAAAGGAGAAAAAGAAGAAAACATGGAACGAGAGACAAGAGATAGAGGGGGAGGAAAAGAGAACAAAACTAAAGAAAAAAGAAAGAGCTAGAGGAAGTGGTTTACAGGAGTCACAGGGAGGAGAGTGGGTCGTTGTCTTCCATTCTTTAGATCTCAAGAACAGACGCAACAATGGAAGCACACATTGTGAGCTCAGATGAGGCACAAAGATAAAAAAAATTAACGAAAAAGAAAACACACAAGCAATGAAGTCGAAGACAAAAAAAGAACAACTAACAGTAGCTTTCACCCGAATAAACGTCAGCATTACCCTTCAGAAAAAAAAAAACTACAAAGATGAACTTAAGATGTTTGAATTAATATTTTTAGTCAAGCCTCTCTGATGTATAATTCCTCTAAATTTCACAATTATGGAAAAAATTAGAACAATTCAAACACCATAATTCTGTGTTTTCTGTGATTATGTGAATGACAAGGGCATAGGGACATAATGAAAGGCATAATGACATAAGAAAGATGAAATTACAAGATTATAAACGTAATCACATGAAATGTGCCAGAAAATATAGATGAACAACACAATGTCGCATCACCAAGACCTTTTCCATTCTACACAAATGGGAGATCAATATTTAATTTCTGAAGAAATAATATTTCATTGATTCATTCACACATCTATTTGTTAAAATAGATGAAATTGTATTCATATTTAGAATGCACAAAAAACATTACATTGTGCAACAAGTGATGTTTTAGTCTCTTGAGAGTTGCCCAACAACACACTCAGATCAATTAAAAACACAGAAAGCTGCAGAGGCTAATCCACCAATTCACCACCAATTATCACTTTCACAAGCCATCATGTATTTCTATCGATTCTTTTTCTTATCAAAATTATAGCTAATTTCCAGACCTAAATAACTTAATATCATCAACACTGATACCTTCACATCTATAATTCCTTTTTCATCTCCAATTTAAATGAGCTAATTTCGTTTCTATGAAAACAATTTTTATATTTACTTTTCTTTGATTGTTTGTTTGTTTGTGGGGGAATCTGAGCTAATTATTGAAAAAAAAGAAAAGCATAACAAACTAACAAAGCTCTACAATCTGTTGAACAATTCATTTATATGTACAATATTTTCAAAACAAATTATTTCCTTTCAAAAACAATAATGTGCTGCTCAATTAAATAAATTAGGAGGTCTTTGAACTATACTCAGAAGTTCAAATCAAACATGTTGACACTCTTCTCAAGCTTTTTAAGTCACATGCTGCAAAACCTGAACTAGATCTACACAGGGCTAAACTTACACAAGCTACACTAAGAGTTACGCAACATAACTTCAAACAACCCGAGTGCATACCCTGCAGCATAAGCCTTTTCAGCTTTCTGTCCAAACAAACTTGTGACACATCTTTTGAAATAATTCCAGTTTGGGGTGAAATTTAAAAACTAAACACCAAAACCCTTAACATCTCCCTCGTGTTTACACTGAGTAACTTGTGGAGATGTTGCCCATTCACTTCCCTGCCCACTGTGACTGGGGGCTTGGCAACAGCCATGTTGGATGTTTTGGTTTGGGATGGGCAGGGGGTGGGGAAGGACAGAACCTTTCCTCTCTGCCAATCACAGGGCAGCACAGTGACTGAGGAAGTGAACCATGAAAGTAAACCACAGGAGGACTCGACAAGAGCTCTGTTCACAAAATCTGCATAATGCTTCAATGCTTTAAAATGTATTTTCTTTCATTCAATCGAAATTCAACCTAATGTGGTTCATAAGAGGTGATTTTGACAAAGTTTAAAGACAAAGTTATGGCTGTTACATCAACCTATCGACAGACCATTTTAGACATACCTGTGATGATGACGATCATAATCAACTACATGAGGTTTCTTATTGTCTTCTCACCAGAGAGGCAAATGTTGCGAATGTCTCAGAATTTTTTTCATTTTTCATTTCAGAAACTTTTCTTTAATTTAACTGACACTTTCTACTTCTATATAAAATATAAAACACAAATTGTGAGCAATATAATACCTTAACATATACCTTCAATGTTGATTACAATATAATTATAACACTATTTTATTCAAATATATTTTGTACCAAACCATATAGCACATTTTGTACAGCACATATATATTAACAGATATCCATTACAGTGATAATGACATTTTAAGATTTAATACAACAGTAAATTCATACTGCAGTGTTTCCCATACATTGACTTATTTGTGGCAGCCCACCACAATATCAACACTGACCACCACACAATGATTTTCCATGTTGTACTATTTAAATTGGATGGAATTCATTAATTGTAGAGCTATGTGCACCTTTGCACAGCCCCTCCTTCTCTCTTGTCTTTCAACAAACCTACATGTATGTTTAAAGAAAACATTAACAATCCTGCAATTGTTCGCATAAAAGTCGACTGGATAAATTGTGCTTAAATCTGCATCATAACCACACTGCGCTAACTTGTTAAAAACTGTTGCATTTAAGTTAACTCTGCAAACCTACCACCACAAATAGAATTTTGTGGGAAACACTGCACTGGCTGAGCAAAGTTCCCAATAGACACTTCCACACAATCACACATGTCCTAGAACTCTTTCTCTCATATAGAGCTGGCGGATACAAAAGGGGAAATGGTTACACAGCAGCACAAAACAAAACGTTTTCTGTTTCTAGAACCTTCTAACTTTCCAGACATTTGGGACCAATTAGATGACTATGGAACAATTGAGCCATAATTGGATACACAGTACACACACGTTTCAGAGTATTATAAAGCTCGTAGGAACACATATAGTGATTAATAGATTTTGCTGTATGATTATGAATCCAGTGATCCAAACCAAATGAAACCAATGCTGGCTGATCCGGTTTGTCTCTGCTGAGAGTTGCTTCAGTAAAAGGTACAATTCTCAGCAGTCAGACTGAGAATATGTTTCAGGAGGGATCTGAAATTTCCCATGGATCTGAATAGATCTGAATGTTTCCCATGGATCTGAATAGATCTGAACATTTCCATGGATCTGAATAGATCTTGGGTTCCTGCTCCTAATCACTGATCTAGGAGCAGGCTTAAGAGGGCCTCTTACTAGTCCACAGGAAGTTCCTGAGCAGACGCGTCATCGCTCCGTGACAGCAGCCGCTTGCCTTTACCAGGTCAAAGGTCAGAGGGGCTCGTCTCCCTGGCCCCTCCTCCAGGCCCCTCCCCCATCTTTCTTTCTCTCTCTCTCCCTCGCTCTCTCTCTCTCTCTCCTCGTGCGGTTGTACTGTGTGCGCGGAGCTGAAACTCCTTTGCCACGCTGCAGCCGAGAGACAGATTGAGAGAGAGAGCGGAGAGAGAGAGAGCAGAGAGAGAGAGAGAGTGGAGAGAGGGAGAGACAGATTGAGAGAGAGAGCGGAGAGAGAGAGAGCAGAGAGAGAGAGAGAGTGGAGAGAGGGAGAGAGAGAGCAGAGAGAGAGAAAGAGAGAGAGAGTGGAGAGAGGGAGAGAGAGAGAGAGCAGAAAGAGAGAGAAAGAGAGAGAGAGTGGAGAGAGGGAGAGAGAGAGAGAGCAGAAAGAGAGAGAGAGTGGAGAGAGGGAGAGAGAGAGCAGAGAGAGAGAAAGAGAGAGAGAGTGGAGAGAGGGAGAGAGAGAGAGAGCAGAAAGAGAGAGAGAGAGTGGAGAGAGAGCAGAGAGAAAGAGAGAGAGAGGGAGAGAGAGGGAGAGAGATTCCCCCCACTCGCTTCAAATTAAAACCAGCACTCCAGGTCTCCATGATGGAACGAACAAGAAGAAAGAGAACAACCCATCACAGCGCCCATCAAAAGAATGAGGGCTTCTTAAGAAGGCAAGGGATACAGGTTTAAGGAGTAATATGGGCTGGCTGCTTGTGAAAATATGTGTGAGTGAGAGAGAGATAGAAAGAGAGAAAGACAGAGCGAGAGAGAGCATGTGCATGTGTGTGGCATTGAGAGAGAGATTGAGAGAGAGACAGAGAGAGAGAGGAGTGAGAGAGAGAGAAAGCGTATGCTTTTGCTTTTGTGTGTGTGTGTGTGTGCATGTGTGTGAATCAGAAGCTGGAGTGGCAGGCGCATGTTGTCCCTGTGACCCAACGGATGTCCCGCCTGAGGTTACGGCAGGTCAGAGAGACGGAGAGATACAGAGAGTAAATAACACGGACACACACACACACACACACACACACACACACACACACCTCACCCTGCCTGCTTGCCAGGGGGGGAGGGAGTCTACATGGAGGGGCTATCAGGACATCGGAATAACTAGAATAATGCAGGTATCAGAGATGGAGGACAGAAAGAAAGAAGGATAAGAAAGAAAGAAAGAAGGAAGGAAAGAAAGAAAGAAAAAAAGAAAGAAAGAAAGGAGTAAGGATGGAGGGAAAGAAACAAAAAGATGAAGAGTGACACAAATATCCAAATAAATGGCATGAAGTGGGAGGGAACCACAGAAGGAGATGAAGTGAATGGTGAGGAGCAGACAAAGATGGAGGAAAAGAACAAGGGAGAGAATGTAATAGAGGAGGAGAGAAGGAGGGAATGGAGGGAGAGAGAAAAAGGAGGAAGAGAGGAAAGGGAGGGAGAGAGAGAGAGACATAGAGGGAATGACAAAGCCAGCAGGGGGAAGGAGAATTTGAGACAGAGAGAGAGAGAGACAGAGCATTCTCTACTGATCAACACTGAGGAACAAAACCTTCATTTGATGTGAGGTCTTGCCAGGTCAACCACACAACCCTGGGGTCAGAAGTGGAATACCCACACACACACACATAAACTTCCCTCTCATACATATTAGGCTTGTCTCCATGTAGACTAAAAAATGTAACAACTGGATCTGTGTGTGTGTGTGTGTGTGTGTGTGTGCATGTCCATGTCTATGAATATGTGAATGAGTATGTGTGTGTGAGTCACTGGTGCATGAGGCTTGACTCATTCGAAGAGTGGCAACCTCCCATTCTCAAACTCTTCACTAGCCATGGCTGGTAACAGGGAACCGCAATTCACTAGACGAGAGGACATAGACCCTACATCACCCACCCACACACACACTCATGCTCTATCTCTTTACTAGCTTCAGGGATACATGTGTCTGCCAAAGCTTTTAAGCTTAAAGATAAAAGAGGATGAGCATGTGAGAAAGAATTGAAATTGGACAGCAAATGAGAGAGAGAGAGAGAGGATGGTAGTAACGAGAAAGACAAAAAGAAAGAAGAGAGAGAGGGAAAGAAAGAGGAGAGAGAGGGAGGAAAAAAGGATCCACCAGCAGTAGTGGCGTCGCCGTGACACCCAAGCCCCCCTCCACAACACATTTTCATTATGCAAAGTGACCTCTCACCTCGCTGCCCCCATCAAACGCTTAAGAAGCTTCACACTTCCTCCAACACACACACACACACACACACAACGTTCTCCTATTAGTTCTCAAATCAATAACACATTTTCTGTTCTTTAATGTCTGCATGAGAACAAATCAGTGCCAAACGCCATGCTGTAGTACCGTCTCAGGCTCAGCTGCCCTTCTGAGCCGCTCCATCACGCCACCCCCTCCTCACACGCTTCCTGGCTTCCAGGACAACTTCCTGTCCCCGTGCCTCCAAATCAACAGCACACA
The DNA here is from genome assembly GCF_018492685.1 of Alosa sapidissima. Taxonomy (NCBI): domain Eukaryota; kingdom Metazoa; phylum Chordata; class Actinopteri; order Clupeiformes; family Clupeidae; genus Alosa; species Alosa sapidissima. The sequence goes on along the minus strand of NC_055962.1, from coordinate 32,529,990 downwards.
CACACGGCCTGTCATTACCTGACAGCCACTGCATTTGATCTGCCAGGACATACTACATCATGCTAAACCTCTACAATTACAAGTCACACACTCACACTCACACTCACACTCACACTCACACTCACACTCACACACACACACGCCTGCTGTAAAATAAAAACAAAAAAATAATTTAAGAATAGAAAAATAAGATGGATTCATATTTGGATTTAAAAATGTGTTAATTTATTATAATGCATTAAATAAGCCTTTTATGGAGTATTACTAGTGGATTTTAACAAGTGGATTTACCTCACATTTTTAATGGATTATTTTAACGGGGAATGGTCCTTTTTAATATTCATATGAATCATTCATCTTTAACTACTAAGACAAAACCCTACATACTTAATTTGTATAAATTCTTCACTAAACAAATTGAAAATAATTGTTTACTAGACAGTCCCCAATAAAATGCAAAATATAAATGCTGTATAAAATATATGAAAATATAAACTAATGAGTAAATAAGTACCACAGTACCACAGATTATAGATACTTCTATATGCTTGCATTATTTAACGATTTAAACTGTACCTGTTTTCTAAATGTTTCTTAAAAATATGTGTTAAAAAACAGTTAACTACACAAACCACAGTAATATGTTTTGATCATGGAAAGAGTAAATTATGTAAATGCTTATGTCAGACAGAAACCAAAAGGTGTATTTAAATCAAAACAAATTGATAAGAGAAACAGGAACAGCATAGTTTTACTCTTAAATAAAATATAAAAAACAAACATTAAGTTTAAGCTCATTTATGCGCATAACGCAGAGGGATTGTTTAACTAATGCACAGCTCTTTCTAATGTTTACGAGTAGTGATTATTTTAAACCACTTTCTCACAACCACACACACTTATGCCATTCTGAGTGAGGCCATCAAATCTTACAGCCTTCTCAGAACAGAAATAAAAAAGCACAGACCCTTCCCAAGTCTAATGACAAACACACACACACACACACACACACACACTCACCTCTGTGAGAACCTGCCTCCAACCAATGAGACGCTGTGAAAGACAAGGTCCCTCCCCCTCCACGCAGTAAAGTCATCCGATGCCTCCAGCTCATTTTCAGGCACCTTCACAAATAGCTCCTTCACCTCCCAATTACACACTATCTTCACCTTATATGGGCTTCTCTTTTTTTCGGCAGGAAGTCACATGGCTGACCATGGACTTTCTTGTTTTGCTCTCTCTCTCTCTCTCTCTCTCTCTCTCCCTCTCTCTCCCTCTCTCACACACATACTATGGGTATGCAATATATATCTTCTATGATAAAGTTACGATAATGCTAACATTGCCAACATGAGCCCGTAGTGACATTCACTTTCTAGAGTCTGCTTGGAGTCTGCATTCATAATGTGAAAGATTCATAATACTTATATTGTGTATACTTATACTTAATGTTTTAAAATAGCGATCAATAATGACCAAATGTATCACTTACTAATTAGAAAATAAAAACCTCATAAGCATGAATGTTATCTTAAATATTGTTCGCTCATCCATTATAAGGCTTTGTTGTTAACGTTGTTTATTCTTAGCATTCATGGTCACCAATCTCATAGGCCATATCTCATATGTCATAAGCACCATCTCCCATAAAAAAAAAATATAGTAAATAATAAATAATAAAGAAATACAAAGAATACGAATAGGGGAAAAAGGCCATGTTACATTAACTTTTCTAGGTGCGCTCATAACTTTTGGTCACATGTATGCACATAAAATTCAGAAGGCAGGTGTTAACCCTTGGTAAATACTTGCACTGGTTTTAAAGTGTTTTTAATTTTACTTGAGTAAAAGCCTTTTTATTTTACTTGAGTGCTTCAGTTTGAAAAAATAAATTGAGACCTCTGGTTGTGTTCCTAAATATGCTGTTTCTACAAATATCATTGATTAAAACTGATTAATATGATACTTTATTTGTTAAGGATTCAATTCCACCTAATAATCAACAAAATCCCTGAAAATATTATCTTGTTTTTGTCTATATCACACACCCCTCTCACACACTCACACACTCTCTTTCACACACACACACACACATACACTCACACTCACACTCACACACACTCACACTCACACTCACACACACACACACACACACACACACACACACACACCCCCAGACTCACACACACTCACACTTACCTATACTTACCTGCACTCACACACACACACACACACACTTACCCACACCCCTCTCACACACTCACACACACTCTCTTTCACACACACACACATACAATCACACTCACACACACTCTCTCTCACACACACATACACACACCCAGACTCACACACACTCTCTCTCACACACACTCACACATACACACACCCAGACTCACACACACTCACCTATATTTACCTGCACTCACACACACACACACACACACACACACACACAAACTTACCCACACTCACACACTCACACTCTGGTGAGGCAGGCAGGGAGAGGCAAGAGAGGAGGAGTCCTGATGTGGCTGAGACAAAGCCAGATACTGGGCTATCTGTAGGCAGCGAGGGGAGGAGCCCACATGCCAAACGGTGAAACAGCCCAGAGGTTAATCTCACTAGGGGCCCAC
>NC_055962.1:32499857-32524857 GCF_018492685.1 Alosa sapidissima | reverse complement strand
ATAGCCAACCTACTTTGAAATACTACTTCAGAACCACACAGAAAACGTATAAAATCGTGAAAATAAAGGTTGTAGATTATTCTTGTGAAACGTTAGTTGTACTTTTACCAACTTCTGTCCTTAAGCCATGGGGCCTACTATGTCGTTTCTGACCACCCAGTAGCCTACGCGTAATTTTCCATTTTTCCACATTTTTGGTTTATGACGAATCAGACAGTCGCCCTGTAAGATCTCTTGTTCTCTACCTCACGGAATCTTCTCCTTTACGTCTAGAAACACAGGAACGGATGCGTAATACTGGAACCCCGTACCGAAGGCAGCTTGTTTGTTAAAATGTCCATGATTTTATAGCACATATGCTGTTGAAACAAAACAGGCAAACCGGAGGGGTGTGAAAATGAAAATTGTGAAAATTGGGCCAGCCTTCAAGTAGGCCTACTCTCCTCTCAGTCTCCTTCCATGAGTCTTAAAAGGCTGCTTTATGAGACCGTAAAAATGGCGATTTAGAGACATGCAGTGAGAGGTTGGACGGACAAGTAGTCCTCTTTGTTTTCTTCTTAGAAAATGCGAATTCGGAACATCTCGTGGGGATAGCGTAGGCCTACTCCAGGCCTACGAGTAGACGAAGATGTTAGTCCCAGCCATACTCGATGACTAGCATACGGCCTGCTTAAAAATAATCAAAAACTTAACTCTGGCTTGTCGTGGACACTAGTGTATGCACATGAGGGTGTCTGTCATCGCTCAGCTAACAGCAAACGATATAGCCTACTCTATAGCGGCTGCATGACTACGGTGCTGAGAAGTGAATTCACTCACAACCATCTCAACTGAACATAACTACGACGTGTGTAGCGTAGGCCTATGTGTGTGTGTGTGCGCGCGAGAGAGAGAGGGGAGGGGGGAGAGAGAGAGAGAGGTTGCCAACATCAGCCATCAGCCATCTTCCCCTGTACGTGAGGGCACAGAAAAGTACTCAACGAACACTGTCATACTTCAGTTGTAGGCTAGGAATAAGACAAGGCGCTGGAACTTGTAAGAGTGTTCGTGCCGCTTCGAGGGTACTCGACATATTCAAGCTGCCAGTCGAAGAGATGTTTGGGTTTTCTTTAATTTGTGCAAGATAATGTCGTGAAATACTGAAACACCAACTTCTGCATGGGGATAATCCTAATACATGTTACAAATTAACACATGATTGACCTCGTCATTGGCTCCACTAGTAAAGATGTAGCCTAACCTAAGTCTTAAAATAGCAACAAATGGAGGCTCACATTTACCATCTCAAAGGCTTGGCGCGTTACAATGAAACGTAACCACGACCACACCAACAAATGGTAGAGCTCGCGGGATAGTAAGCTACATACTTTTTGAAGTTGCTCCAAACAGCACTTACTTGGTGAACGAACACATCCATCGGAGGGTCAACGGGACCTTCTTCGCTGCTGGTCATAGATATAAATCCAAAGCCCATCCGAACGTTGAACCATTTGCAATGACCCGATCCTGTCAGGACCGGAGCCGGGCTCCGGTCTTCCTGCTCGGGCGACGTAGCAGGGACTTCTCCGCCACCTCTACTCGCCCCTCCTGCACACCATAGAACGGATTACGGTTAGTTTGTGACTGTTTTTTCACTGCAAGGTGTTTTCCTAACGGTTATGTTAAAAAGTAGGCTAACTAACTCTGGTATCTTATCACTGGTTGATCGGACCACCTTGTGCATCTGTCTAACACAGATGTTCATTTGAGACTGAATGATCGGATGGATATGCTTTGAAGAAGCGAGTTGAAGAACTGAATGAAATATCAATGAAGCGGATAAAGTTCCTCAGACTAAATCATTGGTCTTGCTCGCCCATTCTGATCGCTCTACTCATGCAAGCAAAGACATCCCATGGTGTAACTTCTAGAATGGCCTTGCATAGTTAGCCCGCTTTCTATGGAGCCAAAGGGCAGGTGTATGCAGCGTTCCCCAGCTCACGTTTAACTCATCTACACCACGAATCAGCATCGTGAACAACAGCCTGTCACATCCCCTCACAGAGTCATCACCAAGGATTGTAAACAACAATGAATGCATTACACAATAACGGTCATAAACCCCTCCCGTGCCAACTGATTTGAACAGTGAACCCTCAAAAATACAAATAAAAGCAAAATAACCTTCGGCCATGTTTCCCCGCCGACCCTCTCTTGCAAAGTTCCAGTAGAATCGCTTCCTATGCGAAAAGAGCTTCTGCTGTTCACCATAAATCCGACATCAGGATTTCCAGCGGGCACAAATTTAGCTCGCATGGTACTGCGTGCTTTCTCTCCTTTGATATTTTGTCATCTCTCTCCTTCTCCCTCACTCATTCCCTCCCTCCCTCACTCGCATAGGCACACTCTCTCACTCTCCCCTTTCCCCCTTGTGCGCTCTCTTTCTTTCTCTCCCTCCCTCTCTCGCTCTCCTTCCCTCTCATTCGTTCACAGAATAGCACACGTGACTCTGTCAAAGACATGCTCTCTTTCTGCTGGTCTACTGGGCTTACTTCAACAGAGTACCGGAGCGACGGAACCAAGTCCAACCACCTTGAGATGGCACTACTCCACACATCATAACATAATCACCTTTGTATTTTAATTATCCTCCATATATAATGTCTTGTAGAAGCTCTAGCTGAACTCCAAAGGTATCTTAAAAAACAAACAATCACAGATTTTTCCATTCTCCATTACAAAACTGAACAGTGGAACAAAGTGCAAGTTCATTTGGACAATCAATTCTTTATAATTAAATAGTTCACGATACAACTCAGCATAAACCTAATTTTCCGGAGAAAATCACTGCATAAGTGTCTCAATTAACATGTAATGGAGATACAAACATCCTCATAAAACATTGATGCTGAAAAGTCAACATTGTGTTTCTTTTCCAGTGAAACCCTTTCTAAATGATACAAATCACCCTTGAAACAATCAGTTAGAATTATTATGTTGCATGTTGATGTAAAATATAACTGTGTGTTTGCAAAAGGCTTGCGTAAAGAAAACCTCTCCAAATTAATCCACTTCACTTGTTCAACTATGGTAAGCAAAATGTGTAATATGAGATAAAACTCATCAAATGTATACTGAAAACTATAGAGATGGCTGGCCCATGTGAGAGTTGGAAAAACGGTGAATCAGGAGAGATATGACAAATAGTTCACAAAGTGGGCAATTACATTATAATAGTTGGCCATTACACAAAGACGTTGCCTATTTTACATCTCCACACGCGTTCAAACACATGCCCTGAGTGGACCCTGCTGCATACACGCACGCACGTGCTTTAACGACAAAACCGTAGTCGTGTAGGCACATTTTCGTTGTAATGGTTTGGCTACTTTCTATCGGGGTTTAGCCTATTTGTGTATCTGCGGTGGGGGGAAAACTCGTTGGGGAGGAATCTACTAGCCCCCCGCCTCCACCTCCCACACTCCGGAATTCATGAGCACCCCATGCCCCCTCAGCAACCCTACCCACCCCCCGCGCTAGCCATCGGACTGTTTTTGAAGATGGAGCGCAAAAAGGGGTGGGGGATAGCCCCTACTCTATCCTAACGCAGAAGTGGAATCCGGGGCTCGGTTACCGGTCACTTATGTCAGATGTTATCTATTCATGCATTCCATGCGAAACTATAAACTGAAAATACACCTCAAAGCCACTACCAAGAAACCCCTGAAAAGCGCAATATGGAATTAAGCACGCGCTCACTCAAGTGTCCTTGTTTGATCCCTGCAGCAGCATGGACTCTGGGTACGCTGGTGCGGCCAATAGGCGACCCCTCAAATGTTTTCTTTATAATAATAAAAAATCTGAGGGAATTTGTTACTCACATATGATACACCAGTAAGACTTAAATAGACCTAAAAACACCGTGATGATACGCAAGACTGCTTTTCATTTAAAACGGTCTTAATTTGTGTGTTTGTGTATCAATTGATTGGTGGGAATTAACAGTCAATCACAACGAGTGGTCTGATTTTCAGTCCATTCCGCGGATTGAAAGATTGTCGCCTACATCCAATTCCCTTTGTTGCATTAGCCAACAGAGTTAGAATCCATCTGGGGTGAAAATTGTTACTGGTAGGCTAATCATTATGTGAGAGAATATATAGCCTCAATAGCAATGTTTTTCCCCTCTCTGCCCGTGTAACCGCAATCAAAAGCAACATTTACAGGCCACTCTACACATCCAAAGTGAAAGAAAGGAACCATGTTATTGAACCTTGGTGTGCACTCCCTTACCCCAGTTCACCTTCCCAACCCCCCATGCAACTTCCCTGGGTTCCCCGGGGGATATATGCATCCTGCACCCTGTTGCCTTCAGTGTTTCACTGAGAGTTCACTGACACTCTCTCTCTTTCTCTCTGTGAATGTGTGTGTCCTGAGGTGAGTAGGTTCGTTTGCTTTATAGTCATGCATTCCAGACATTAGTTGTATCCATTTTTAAATTGTAAACAAACTCATATATTTAATTTGTGGCAGGGGGTTAACTAGTTGTCTGGGAATGCTGATTGGTTATATTGTTATTGTTATTATGAGTAATGAGGCCTGATGAATTTTCTGTTCAGTTTTACTTCTGGCATTTTAGGTCGATTTGAAGGCTTTTTGTTTGAGGTGCTGTCAAGCCTTTGAATGAATTGTTATTAACCTTATTTTTTCATTCTCTCACACTGTTCTTAAAATGTCTATAGACAGTTATTAAGAAAGGTTTCATTATCTAACTTTTACTAACAAGAAAATGTATCAACATTACATTACAAATGTAATGTAAATGTAACAATATCCCTTTTGGAGATGCAGCCTCTATGTAGACACAACAGTTTGTTTTAGGTCTGGTTGAGGGGTTCTGTGTTATGTTCAGAATAACAATGAATTAAGATGATCAAAATGGTATTGCCAGGCTGTACACATATTTTTTTTCTATATCAATGTAGCCTATAACTTATTTGCATCTAGAATCACAAATGGTTATGGTTGAAAGGAGATTGCATGATATATGACTTGTAAAGATACGGTATTTGAACGAATACATTCAATTAATAATGTTATTGAATCGTTTGATTACACGACTGAGACATGATTCCACATCTATAACTACTTTTAGAAGTGTAAATAACCAATGAATACGTCTACTTGAGAGAATATTAGTCTACATTCAGCTATGATGTGGGTGACAATAAAACATGGTTCTGATTAGAAATTTTAATTAGAAGAAATGAAAATCATGACATGGTGGTAGACACTGGAGTGAAAGTTGAAAAACGACACGACTATGCCGTTATCATGCGGCCTCTTGCAAACAAAGAGTGGTTTCCCGCGTTGCATATTCATTCACTCCTCTGTCTGTTTGATCTGCAAGCCTGCATTAACTCTTAAAACATAGCATACGGTTAATTATGCCTTAAATAAACCCCCAAGATGAAAAGAAAACGAAATGAACGCAACCAAGGAGTTTTGATCTTCTTATATTTAATTAAACACAAAATGACAGGGTATTTGAAATTGCAACATTATCAGTAAGCCTGTTCAATTCAGTGTCTTTATAATTGTTTCCGAACGCCGATTGACAAAAATAGTTCAGCAACGTCGCTATAAAGCCTCTATAAAATCGATTTCCATGTATTTGCTAAAGTAGCCTAATTTATTTAAATCCAACAGGTCAAACAGTAAATACTTGTATATTGTCTGACGTCAAGGAACGCTACACTTTTGTCGTGACGTCAGACGCAAGTGGTCAGTGAAACCACGCCGGCTAAATAATAACAAATCCGCCGCACAGGTTAGCCTACGTCAAATTATCTTTTAGGGTATACTTTAAATCTTCGATTCCGTCCCTTATAATATTCCCATTTCACTTTGCTGTTTAAGAAAAATATTTAAACAGGTTATTGTCTAAGTCTTAGACTTGGACACCTTGTACTTCATCTGTTGCTCTTCATCAGACCTGCAGTCAACAAGCACTTTTCTGTTAGCTGATCTTCATTTATTATGACCTGCTTTTATAGCCTACAGACAGAGGCATCAGTGCAACTTATCGCAAGTAGCTTATTGAAAAGTATGATTAGAGAATGCATTTACCTGCGTTTACGTGGACGGCCATCCTCAGGAATCCATCCGACAGACCACAGGCTATGATTGAAATGTAGAGAGCAAAGTCAACATCAGACACAGCACTCAAATTGCTAAAGCAAATAGCTTGACGTATTTGACAAACGCGTAGGCAGGACAAACCTGAAATGAGTCGCGCCAAAGCGCTTTAACGTCGCGCTCAAGACATTTTTCTGCTTTTGACGCCCAAAGGTCAGAATACAGGTCTTCAGTGTTGATTCAGGGAATTTTCCGAACATTAATATTTTATTAGGGTTTAGTAATCCAAGAGCGGTGAGTGTGGGAAATTGCAAGGTGATGGCACGCAACAGTTCATGTAAGGACCGTTAAGGAAGAAAAAAAAACATTGGCAAGTGGAAGCCAGGACCTACCAGGGTAGACCAACATAATTCAAGTATGATGATATATCATTTAAAAAATGCAAACATATAGACCATGAAAGAGATTTGGTCAAATGGTAGCCTATCCTAGGCTGTTAAGTGTAGCCTATAACAAATATGTAGACATAAACTTTGTCACGGCTGATATAAAATTGGCATAACATATCAACAGAACTTACTCAGAAGATATAGCATCTAGTTTCATAACATTTTTAATTGTGTGACCTATCAAGAAAAGATGGCTAATCATCATGAAAGGTTAATCAGAGGACTACTAAAGGGTTGAATGTCATCTATCCAGTGGACATAAAAGACAACAACATAGGCTATGTCCATTTGTTTGAAGTTTTTAAGTCTTTTGACACGTTCAGATGCCATGAATATTACTTGCCTGCGATTTTATATATTTTAATTTGTTTAACCAAAGGGTTTGCTCAGAATCCCATTCGATAAAAGTAGGGTAACATTCTTTAATTCATGGTTTTGAATGGATATTGAGTGATTAAAATGTGCTATTAGCATAGGGGAATATGTGTCTCAGGCGTAATGCAATAAAAGAATAACATGACATTGGCATACATCGGGGCTAGTCTGTCAACAATTTAAATAGGCCTACATATCAATTTATATTAACCTTCTGGAACCATGAAAGCTTAGGAAATATAACACGCAATGATGGCACAATGATGCCCTCGGACAACCTGACACTTAATCCCATGACAGCATGGGTTTCCTGGCGCTGAAAGAAAAGATCTGATACGAAGTAACAAATCAGCGTCCAAACTTCCAGAGGAGCAGCGCAGCGTCTCAAATGACAGACATGCAATGATGGGGCTGCATTTTGTTGCACTGGTCAGGCTTTTGCAAAACAGAGCCATCTGGTGGTGGACATCATGAGCTTGAATCAGAACGACAGTTTACATACTAGCACTAACTTTTGAATTGCAAAAGGTTTAGGCTATGGCAACAGCTGCTTCGCAGTCATTGCTTAACGGGAAGACGTAGCCCAAAGCTTAGGATTGACTGTTGTAGTATTATTGCTCCTCTGCATCGTAGCTTGAATTCAATTCCTCATTTTTGTAAGTCGCTTTGGATAAAAGTGTCAGCTAAATCTCTAGCCAAAGCTCTGCAGGGGCGCAGGCCCCCATTACACAAATCACACTTTTTGTTCTTGAATGCCTGCTGCATGCATGGAATGTGCAATACAATGTGCGCATGGAGTTCCCTTGCTTACTGCTCTGCCATACTGCTGCTTAAACTGAAGCAACTCCTGTCTTCTGCTATAGTATAAAGGATATATTCATCTGTATGACAACATGCATTTCAACAGACATTATTATGCTCGACTTGTTTTAGGTACAAACGTCATATTCTGCAGGTAGGCAAACTACAAAACCCAACTGAAGTCAACTTCCAATAGCCTACACGAAGCCTGTCCAAATTCATATCCCAAATTAATCAGCAGTCAATCAGACTTATCATATGCAAGAGCTGCAAGCATATTAGTAAACTAATTTGTTTATCAACAATCAACATACCTCTGTCTCGTCCGTCCTCTGTCTCTACTTATGTGCAAAAAATCTTCTTATATCTTTCTAGTGCTCAAAAATATTTTAAACAAATCGAAATCATAATAGGCACATATATCAACATGTATTTTATTAATTCCTAAATTACCAAAGAGACTAGCCAACAATTTCGGTTAGATGGGGTGTCTTACTAAAGAACAGGAGAGATCGTGTAGCATGATCATCAGTCGACAGATGTTTAACGACAGAGGGAAGACTGGTAGATCTGGTATTACCATTTCTTAATCGTGCTGTCCGTGCGCGCATCGATTAGGCTCTGCACTGATTTTAGCGGATGCAGGGTGTACGGTTCAGTTTAGCCTATATTTGGGGTTAAACTGCGTTGCTATGACATAGTGGATCAGAAAAGCCATTCTCTATAAACCGTTATTATCAATATAAAACGAATTCACCCAAATACAGGAGTAGTCTAGAAGAAATTTCATTGGGGCTTGGGGAAGCCCATGATGAGATCTCCTGATTTCTGGAGAAGGTATCTGTCATCTAATAGGCGGTTTCCTTCTTCTTAAACAAGCAGCATAAATATAATAACCCGGTAAAGACCTGTTGCCCACTTTAATGTTTTATATTTTGAGGTTCTCCTCATCCTAGTGTTTCCTGAAACTCAGAGACTGACGTTTAAAATGTCTTCTCCTCGGTCTCTCGGCGATTGTTTTACGTGGTGTTGGCAATAGGCTACTGTAGGGTCCAGTGGTCCTACCTTCTGTTCGCCATCACTTGGAGATGGTTGTTAAGACGGTTTCAGACAGTTGGGTTTTCAGAAAGACGCCTTGTGGTTTCAGGCCTTTTTTCAGCAACATCCGCATGAACGCAATGCAGCCACATGTTGCCATGCGCAATGCTTTCACGCAGCAACTTAATGACACTACTACTATTATTATTAATACTAATTATAATAATAGTACCACTAATGATAATAATAATTTGTGTTGTTTTAGTAGGGCCTAATGTTGATGATATTTTTGCCGACGTCGTCCATATAATTTTCTTTACAAAAATCTGCGCTTAACATTAATGACATCAGATGAGATCTACGCCCCCCATTACACACTCTCCTCCCCCATCCACTTCTTCAGCGCCATCCCCTGGCCATATCAGAGACGGCTCAGAGAGTGACAGTTTCGCAAGAGTGTTGTGAATCTTTTGTGGGTTTGGTATAACCTTGTTTAAAGAAAATCTGACGAAATAAATAGTAGGCCTAGCTCATAAAAGGCGAGGACGTGGATAACCAGTCCGTTTAAATTCAATCATATGAAAGTACAAAGAAACCTTAAGGTGTCTAGACTTGGTTTTGGTGATTTTTCGGTGTTACAAGTTATCTTTTGCCTGTTGTCATCTTTCATAAACAACATCCTCATCTGTTTCTGACAAAAATGACGGCAAGTGCAACAAAAGCGTCGGGTCAAATCTGAGGTTGCAACGTCAACCTACCGAATAGTAATGGCTAGGCATAGCCTACTTTTCCATAATTTACTTAAACAATATGTTGTATTGTTCGTGCTTTATTGGTCTTCCAACCAAACCGATTATACCATTCAAATAGAGATTGTATAAAATGTTTTCATTCTTTTTAATTGCTATTTATGAATGAGGACTTTTGCACACTTAATTAGAGGTGATGAGGAGAAGCAACCGTCGAAATATACTCTTCAGGTTTTAAATAAAACTTTCCTTTAATATGTACAATATTCCTTCACTTTTATTTCCAGAAAATAGTCAATGGCCTATAACACCTGTCTTGTCACAATACTTAAAATTGGAATACTAATCAAATGTCTTCTGCCACCTCAATCTAGCCTATAGAAATTATCCATTTATCAGTCTCCTTCAACAAGCTTCCACGTGGAACAATATCAACCAATTCAGACATATCTTTACATAACAAAGAATTGTCAATACATGTCAATACATCCACAAATTATATGCATAACCTACTGTAAGCAACAGTGACTGAAAGCTTTAGGGTTATTAGATCAGCCTCTTATTTCATGGTTCCTAAAGGTTCTTATAAATTGATATTGTATTATTAGCATACCAAAATGATAGCTATTTTGCTTTACTCAACATACTTGGTTTTGTTAATTTAAAATACGTTTTCTGTTCTAAATATTTAGGTTGTTTGCCCCCTTTTGATTAAGATCTACCTGTTGTTGAACTGAAAAGTATTTTCAAGAGGAAACGTTTTAGCATTTTGGAATTGCACTCAATTTGTCTTTCTCAGTTTTTTTTTTATTAAAATAGGAAATGAATGACCCTACAATGTATTAAAGTTAAATGACCCCATGCACTTGCCAGTAACAATATAAAACCATTTTAAATGTGTAAATTAACAGTCTACAGTGTTGTTGTTCGTTACTTTTTCCTATAGTAATCTGTGCTAGGTACTTTTTAACAAAATATATTTAACATTTCCATGTCTCTGTGAGCTTAATTTTCTCTACTAATCTTACTGACTTTTGTAATTTCATTCAATCAGCAGTTCACTTTCTTTCTCCTCATCAATGTTTCAATTTCATGTCAGAAAAATGTAAATATAATTGTTTATAATTAATGTCTAAAATTGCCTTTATTTGTATTTTACCTATAATTAGGCCACAAGAGCTTCTGCCATTTTTGTATTCTTTGTGATTGACTGGTTTCTGTTGCCTATGTCTAATTGTTTAGCTATTTCAGGATGGCTGGGAGAAAGGTTTGGGCTTGATTCCTATCCGTTACTGTAAAATATCTGAGACCTCATATTGCCTTGATTGTATAGTTATAGTTCTGCATTGTGCTGTGCAGTGTTAATAAATAAAGAGAATAAAAGGTTTGTCTGTTTCTACTTTGTCTTTCCCATCTTGAGGACTGCTATAGTCAGACCAAAACCAAATATAACAGAGCAGTACATAAATGATACATTTCTTGGCTGATTAAAAAAGAACACAGAGCATGAGTGGTAATTGTGAAATTGTTTTCAAATGGTTATTTCTTGCTTTAGTTTTTTTAAAGATGCTATAGGAATAGAGCCGCTTCTCGATCCCCCTGAAAGAAAAATCACAATTTTCAGTTACAAAAGGACATCCAATCAGTGTTTTATTGTTATATTTATGGTGTAATATATTTTGGAAAGCAAAATAAGTGATTTAAAGTGAACATTAATAATAATGTTTTTATACACAGAGGAAGTTGTAACAAGTTCCTTGGTTTGGGACTTTGCATAGTGGCCAAAGCTCTCTCTGCCATAAGCAGTTGCACCGCTGTGCCAAATGAACAGTTGCCTCACAGCACTCAGATGCATCGGAGAAAAGCGAAACCAAGAACCTGAGGAAGATCCTAGTAAGGGCTATCACTGATCACATCAGCACACAAAATGGGTGATGTTCTGGGGTGATAGAAGAAATCCACACCCTTAAGAGCTATCCATAAAATTGGACCATACAGCAGGTGGTAAATAAAGATTGTTTTGAGTTTTCCCATGATGTGTGTAAGGGTCTTTATGGTCATATGAGACCAAAATAAGAGTTCTGGCCCATTCTCAAAACCCGTAAATCTAACCTTGCCAATGTCTCAAGAAACTTCTGCATAATGAAATATGGATGGAAAACTCATGCGCTGGTTATATTTCTCAACTGCAGGAATGGTGGAAACTCTTTGGAATTAAAGCAGAATTAAAATGCAATTTTTTCCTGAGTTGTAAAACTTTGTCTTGGGAGAGGGATTAATGGCACATTAAGGCAGAAGGCAATATGCTGGAGTGGCTCAAAAACAGTATAGTGCACCCCCAGGAATTTGGTGCTGCTCGCTCTCTCCACCACAGCACCAAATTCCTGGGGGTGCACAGTATTGATAATATGGCTATAATAAATAATAATAATAAACTTCCACATCCTTCACTTCCCTTTCGATCAATTGAGAACTTCCTCAGTAACATTATGAGCTCTAATATGACTATCAAAAGCGCGGCATAAAGCGTGTTGTTATCAAGACACAAAGCTTATTCCGATTGTACACTCGAGTTTTTCACCATGTGTCTCTATTATTGAACAATGCGCTCAGGGGTGTGGCAATTAACGACCTAAGGTGTGGCCTGGATCAAGATCTAAGAATCGCTATCGTACACTATCTAAAAAGAGGCGCATATGGAGCACAGCTGAAGATGCACTGTCACGAGATGTAAGCAGCAACTCCTCTGCAGGATAAATGTCCTTTAAATGTCCTTTTGGTTTTTTGTTCAGTCATTCGAATATTATTGGGGTAAGTGTTGCTTTTTTCAGGCTATGTTTTCGATGGTAACCCATTGTCAGTCAATAGTGAAAGTAATTAACTGTGTATAACTGTTTTGTCTTTGACTATGACACCACGGTGAAGTTAGTTTCACTTTGCCAATGAGTTCAAATAATAGACGAATGCAGAAGTGTGTAGTCTATACTCTGCTAGGTTTTAGTAAAGCATTGTTTAGTGGAATACCTGTTCCACAAGGGTCTCGCATGCAAGCAGATTCCTTCAACTGTGCCGCTGACTATCAAAATACCGATGCGCTGTTTGAAGTTGAGCTGCTTGCCGTTAAAGGGAATGACAGATGTCATTTTCATTGGTTTAAAGGATATTCCGCCCAAACCACACCCATGACTGATTAAGAAAGACCAACCTTTTTGCTCTAGGTGCCGACGTTTGATAACAAAACAGTATAAGTATATAAGTATATATACTCTTTTGATCCCGTGAGGGAAATTTGGTCTCTGCATTTATCCAAATCTGTGAATTAGTGAAACACACTCAGCACACATTGAACACACAGTGAGGTGAAGCACACACTAATCCCGACGCAGTGAGCTGCCTGCTTCAACGGCGGTGCTCGGGGAGCAGTGAGGGGTTAGGTGCCTTGCTCAAGGCCTTTGCAAGGTTAGGTGACTTGCACTTCAGTCGTTCCTACTGGTCGGGGTTCGAACCGGCAACCCTCCGGTTACAAGTCCGAAGTGCTAACCAGTAGGCCACAACTGCCCCCCACCACTACTGGACTGGACAAACCTTGAAATTTGTTTAAGCTATTTGCCAGTGACCATGCATTTTAGATCGCCAAAATATAGCCCAATATTTCAATTTTTCCATTTCTTCTCTGTCCAGTGTAGTCTCTGAGCGTCTGTAAGGGAAGGCAAATGACCGGTAGCCGTTTCCATGGTAGTACACATCCACAGCAAACACATCAAATGATTGTCCACTCAAAAGAAGACCTAGGGCCCTATCTTAACGATCGGAAACACAAGTTGCATATCAAATGCAAAACGCAAGTAGCTTTGTGGGTGGATCTCGGGCACTGTAATATTATACCGCCAGGATAAATTACTCTTGTGCGACGCAAATCTAAAATGGGTTGGCATTACTCATAGGTGTGGTTTGGGCGTCACATGCAATAAACCAATCAGAGTGTCTTCTCACATTCCCTTTAAAAACAGGCGCACTTGTCCCATGGCGGATTGCTATTATAATGGCTGATTTGCCAGGTGCACCAGGAGTGGTTCACAGCCGATGAGACCGACGTTCTTGTCAGGGCCGTAAAAGACAGAGAAGTGGCATTGTATGGGGATGGGAGAATACCATCCAAATTAGTTTGGTTAAATAGGCATGGGAGGAAATTGCCACAATTGTTTCCATGGCTGGCATTTTTCTTTGTACATGTAAATAAAGAAATGTCACAAAGACATACTTTCCGATATTTTGAGCTCACTCTCACAAGGTTATGAATGCATGGTGATAGTTTTGCAATGTAGTCTAACATTAGACCGAGATTACTTTGTTTCACTATACCTCACTATAGACAATGCATCTCTTCTGTCAGGTAAGCTCTCCTCTTCCGTGCTGCTGCTGGGGCATTTGGGTTAAATGGCATTGGCACATGCAGTTCAACATCACGTCTCCTGATGTCCTCTAATATTTGCTCATTTATGTCATCAGTACATCCATGATTAACCCATTTAAGCCCAATTTTTTCCCAGACATGCAAATATGCAAATCATGTGTTATTAGCAACCCTTTGAAGTAATCAATAATTATTATTTTTTTTAAAATGTAGAAAAGTAGATGAAAAAGTGAGTTTTATTACCGGTCACAATTGTGACCAGTGGGATAATATGCGTATGCTCAATTAAAGGTTGCTCAAATTGCTTTTTTGTTAAAATAAAGGTATTCTGACAGGACTTTTCAAACTGATATGAACACTGAGACCAATGGCAATAATAAATATGAAAAAATATGTAAACATTGTTTATTTACCAGGAGTTTCGGCTCGATAAAATAGAACCCTGAATGTGTATGTCTGTGCGTACGCCGTGTGTGTGTGTGTGTGCGTGCGTCGTGTGTGTCTGCATGTAGTTGTGAGACTTAGTGTATATGGTCTGTGTGTGTGTGTATCTGCATGGGGTGTGAGAGTTAGTGTGCATATTTTGTGTGTGTGTGTGTGTATGTATATATATATATATATATGTGTGTGTGTGTGTGTGTGTGTGTGTGTGTGTGTAGATGTTTGTATATATATACGCACGCACAGACATAAACATTCAGGATTCTATTTTAACAAGCCGAAGCTCCTGGTAAATAAACAACACACAGCCACAAACACACACACAGACACAAACACTCACACACACAGAGATATACACACTCACACACACAGATACACACACACACACACACAGAGATATACATTCACACACACAGATATACACACTCACACATGCACATATATGAATATGTGTATGTGTGTGCATGTGTGTGTGAGAATATGTGTGTGTGTGTGTATGTCTGAGTGTGTGTGTCTGTGTGTGTGAATATGTGTATGTTTGTGAGTATGTCTGTGTGTGTGTGTTTGAGTGTGTATATCTGTGTGTATGTGTGTGTGTGTATCTGTGTGTGTGTGTGTATGTCTCTGTATGTGTGTATGTATGAGTATGTGTGTGTGTTTGTAGGTGTAGAAGTATGTGTGCATCTAGATACAACATTCTATCCCACCGGTCACTATTGTGACCGTTAACATGTTTACTCATTCTGCAAACACACCAAAGACATTTGAATAATTATAAATGTATATATCATAACTAGACACCTTAAAGACCATGTGTACAAAACATATTTGTCCTATGTTTATTTTAACATACTTTAAAAACCTTTTATTTGGGAGCTGTGAGGCAGTCATCCTCTTCTCAAGGTGCAACCAGGAAGTAAACAGCTCTGGTCATGTGACAATTTACTCAAAACATTTGATACTGCACACATTTCATTGAAACACTCTATTGTTTCAATATTTACTGAAAGAGTATTGGGATATTCCCCAGTTACAGTTTTAGAGGCTTATAAGTACAATTGTGACCGATGGGGTGAAATGGGTTAATGGAAATGTTGTGTAAAACACAACATGCCACAAAGAATGCTGCGACTTTTTTCGGACTGTACTGTAAAGTGCTACCTTGGAAATCCAGAGTTCTCGCAAAAGCACAATCTGAATTGTCTCTGCGAGACACTCTGGCAATGAGTAATGATGCATGTTACTTTTACCCTTGCATCGCGAGGAACCAATCATGTTGGTGTAGATGACGACAATGCTGTTGTTGGAATCAGTCAGTAAACATTAGTCATAGTGTTGTCCAATTGCATGCAGTGAGATTTTCAAATGCATGCTTGGTGCCGGCCCTCGAGTTGGACCATTTTCATTATTCGTGGCCACACCCTTAATCTTTCTAGATTACCAGGGTCATGATTTTCCAGGCTAGTAAAGTGCCTCCTGACCTATCCGAACACCTGAAGTGCATCTTCAGTATACCGAATGTTCGTTCAATTACACTGCGTGTTTGTGTGTGTTTTCGATTAAATAGCATTGCCAGGAGATGGCAGACATCTGTCTCAGCCGTAGCTTACGCCTACATTCCTCCTCACTGAGGGAAGGATAGGTCTTTCTGGGTCGGCAGACCCTGTCCCTCCCGCATCTAATTCTCTGTCCCAAGACGTACATCTCAGACAATAGAAGAATTATGAGCAAGCGCATCTTAACCAAATTGTGTACACGCTACATTACTGCCAAGCAAAACCATACCAACATAGCACCAGGGAACGTTTGTGCCGGAACACGCCTCCTCTTTTCTCTGAACCGCCCCCGGGAGCGCAAGTTCATCCCTTAATTTACCGATGTGCGTCTGTGGAGGGAAAAGTCCGCTGTATTCCGCTCGAATGCAAAATAGGAATGAAACAAGCGGCAGTGTACAAAGTCACACATGACCAAAAACCTTTAAATCGTCATAAGATTTCTTTGACATGTAAACCATTGCCTCCTACTATGCAAACGTTACGTTAGCTAGCAAATTATGCTGATGGCAATACTGGTTGAAAGGTACATTTTGTAGAAATTTATGTTGATTACCAATTCACATTGAATAGTAAAATGTTCTTTTTTTTTATTTGAATATTACTGCATACTATTTCTATATACTATTTATTATTACTAAATCAGTGGACTACAGGGGAAGATCAGTTACAATACAGCCTCAAAACTAGAACCTATTTCTTCACAGACCCATCCTTGCATGCAAATTAGTTGATAAAATGATACCCATATGCAAATTAGCTCTCACAAAATAATGCATAGAGTGTATATTTACACTAATTAAGTAAAAACATCCATAATTGCTTTGCCATGATGTTCTTGTAAAGGTGAAGTCACACATGAACGAAAAAGGTAAACAATTACCTAATTTGCTTAATGTAACTGCAATACCCTATCTAAAAACACACTTTTGTATGATCATTTGTTATATTTGATACAATTTGAATATTATTTGGGCCTAAAGCCATTAACTTATCTATTTACAGTCATATTATCAGTACATGTCTTTATTATGCATTTATATTCGCTAATGTATTCAAATATGCAAATGATCTCATTAACTATGCGTGATATAAAAATGTATTGAGAAATGTTTGGCAGTAACCTTAAATCAGATCGTTCTGGGTTTTGCCCTGTCTATATAGGCAACCCTTGAATTTGAACAAATGTTTTGAGGTACTGAAGAATCATCAAGATCTATGTGGAACCGTATCCATATGAAAGATATGGTCTTCAGTAAAGTGCGCCTCAGATATGGTCTTCAGTAAAGTGCGCCTCAGATATGGTCTTCAGTAAAGTACGCCTCAGCTCATACTTTTATCTTGAAACAGGGTTTCCACTCATTTGCATTGACCACATTTGAAAAGTATTCCATATACTTTTCAAGGACATTGAATGAAATGTCTAACTGGCCAGGCACAACGGATGGAAATTAGCACACACAGCTAACTCTGGCTAATTTACAGCATTTTGTCAGTCAATTTAAATAGCATTATCCCTAGCAAATAAATAAATAAATAAATAAATAAATAAATGACAAAATCGAATGATGAACAAAACTCAATTACGAATTTCATGACTTTTCCAGACCTGGAAAAATAGGATTTCAACTTTCCAGGATTTCCATGACCTTGGGAACCCAAAAGAACATTGATCATTCTTTCATCAAAGGTTCTTCTCCAATGATCCTGGTCTATGCTATTAGAAACCTAAACAAATAACTACAGGTTAGATTCTTGCAAATGTTTTGGCCTTTTTGCCCTTTTTTTTTATTGACAGAGGACAGTGAAGACTGACCGGAAGCAAGTGGGAGAGAGAGCTGGGACGGGATCAGGAAATGACCCGGGTCAGACTCGAATCGGGTCCCCACGGGTCTCACGGACGCCGTAGTCAGTTGAGCCACAGTCAACAGAAACAGAGTGAGCCTTTTGAAATGATATTAAATTAGTAAACAGAATGTGCCTTTACAACATTGGATGAATGGGTGCTAATATTGGGCATGACTGGGTGCTAATATTGCATTAAAGATCAGCCATTTCTTTCTACAACAGTCGAGAGCCCTTTTGCAATTATATCTGAAAACTGCTGCCCTGATTAAAAAAAACAATACAAAGATCTCAGCTGGTATTCTGTCTATAATGGAGTGGAATGGAAATGTCTAAGTGTCTCCAAACTTTTGACTGGTAGTGTACATTAAAAGGTGAACTGACTTATGAATTTTAAAATGTTTTACCATAGATGTTTTTTTTTTTTTTTTTTAAAGAAAAGCTATGCAACAGCTGATTTATACATTTGTTTTCTATTATTAAACATTTTGAGTACTAAAAGTTCAATTGCAGGTCACATGTACATGTTTCCCAGCCAATGTCGATGAAACACTTTCCGAGTGTCAAATAATCACATCTGGACACGGACTGGTGCTGTTCAAAAACTTCTCTGGTTTATTGGTACCATGGTGTTCAAAAAACCGAAGATCCCTTCAGAGGTAAACAATCTGTGTGTTACGGAACTGGAGGTAGAAATGAATATCGGCCTTGTATAGATATGACAAATACTTAATAATCGCATTCTCTCCCATCACACACACACACACACACACACACCGTGCGCGCACATACATGCACGCGCACACACACACACACACACACGTGTAACTGGCAACTCTGCCATTGTCCACACAATCTGAAAGCACATGCTGTCCTCTTACACACTGGGCAGGGGAAACACTGAAGAATCTGCTGTCTTTCTCAGCTGGGGAATCAAAGCCTTTTCTACAGGGGAAATAAAAACCTGAAGGGTGTATGTCTTTATGTCTGTCTTTGTGTCTGTGTGTTCTATGAGGGGAGTTATCCATGGTCCATGGCTGTGACATCTGAAGTCAGCCAAGGATTGTGATTGTGTGTGTGTGTGTGTGTGTGTGTGTGTGTGTGTGTGTGTGTGTGTGTGTGTGTGTGTGTGTGTGTGTGAGATGAGTGTTTGACCATTTGAATGTGGCAGCCTGAGTGCAGGGTTCGTCTGGGGATCCCAGCAATTAGTAGTGTGTCCAGAAATCCTCTCACAAGGAGCAAGAGAAACCGAGAGGGAGAGAGAGGGATAGAGAGAGAGAGAGGGAGAGAGAGGGAGAGAGAGAGAAATGGAGGGAAGGAAATAGAGATGCGCAAGAATGGTGATGAACCATCATAGACATCTCTTTAAAAAAGTGAAGAGAAGTGAAGAAGAGAAGAGAAGAGCTACATGAAGAGAAAAGAGTAAAAAAACAACAGCACCACAATCTCAGGAAATCTCCCGAAAATTGTGACGTGTGAATGAGAGAAACACAAGCAGGTGAGCTAAGGAGAGAGAGAGAGAGAGAGAGAGAGAGAGAGAGAGAGAGAGAGAGAGAGAGAGAGAGAGAGAGAGAGAGAGAGACACAGAGAGAGAAAGAAGCTCAAACTCGAGACAAGGTGACACCAAGCAAGTGAGCTAAGGAGGGAGAGAGTGAGGGAGGGAGAGAGAGTGAGAGAGAAAGAGAGAATGAGAGAGCAAGAAACCTCCCTGGCATCTCACTTGACCCACTTGAGGTCCAGGCAGCGGGCGATGAAGGCGTAGGTGTCCGCCACCTCCTGGATGACCTTGCTGGTGGGCTTGCCGGCGCCGTGGCCGGACTTGGTGTCCACGTGGATGAGCAGCGGGTTGCTCTGGCCCGGCCAGCGGCCCACGGTGTGCTGCAGCGTGGCGATGTACTTTAGTGAGTGCAGCGGCACCACGCGGTCGTCGTGGTCACCGGTCAGCAGCAGCACTGATGGGTACTGAACGCCCTCGCCCTCTGGGATGCGGATGTTGTGCAGCGGAGAGTACCTGCAAGTGCAAACACGCACACATACAGGTGCACACACACACACGCACATACAGGTGCATTCACACATACAGGTGCACACACACACACACGCACATACAGGTGCATTCACACATACAGGTGCACACACACACACACACACACACACACACACACACACACACACACACACACACACACATTCTAGTTGATGTGTCTGTTATATGTATGTATGTATTCTTGTGAGGCTTTTGCACACACGGTTATTACAATTTCCCCTGTGGACAACAAAGACTCTCTTTATCTATAACTATATAATAATAATAATAATAATAATAATAATAATAATAATAATAATAATAACAACAACTAGAGAATGTAATTCCAGGGAATTACGAGTGCATGAAAATGACGCTAGGACAGACATGGTGGTTGCACAGCTTAATAAAAGTTGATAGTTTAAAAGTAGCCAGTTTAAAAGTTGAATGTAGATTGGGAGTTGATCTCACTAGTTGACTGAAAAGCCCAGGCTGCCAAACAGTTGTGGGCAGAGGACACAATTGGCGGGAGTCATAGCTGATGACGACAGTTGGATTGGCTGAACAGTTAAATAGCTGGATAGTTTAAATGGTTCAAATATTTCATAGGGAATTATTGTAGTGAGGACTTTTATTTTGAAACAGCTTTGGGCAGAGAAAACAGTTGACGGGAGTCATAGTTGATATGACAACTGACAGTTGGAATAGTTGAACAGTTAAAAAGTTGAATAGTTTAAATGGTTAAATAATTTAATAGGGGATTATAGCAGTGAAGACTTTTATTTTGAAACAGTTGTGGGGAGAGGAAACAGTTGACTGGAGTCAAAGTTGATGACAACTGACTGTTGCTAGAGTAGTTATGGTGGTTGCTATGCTGGTTGCTATATTTTAATGGAATGTGGTTGCTAGGCTGTTGCTAGGGTACTTGAAGTCGTTGCTAGGTTGTTGCTAGGGTGTCCATGGTGGCTACTATCAGAAATAAAGGAGTTACTACAGTGGTTTGCTGGTATAATCATTTTGGTTGCTATGGAAACTGACATAGATGCTTAATTTCAATGGTTGCTGAATTAGTTGCTAGGTAGGTGGTGGTTTAATATAGTAGGCTAGAGGCATAGTTGATGATAACTGACAGTTGGAATAGTTGAACAGTTAAATAGTTGGATAGTTTAAATGGTTAAATTATTTAATAGGGAATTATTGTAGTGGAGACTTTTATTTTGAAACAGTTGTGGGCAGAGGAAACAGTTGAACAGGATCTGTAGTCTGAGAGCCAGATTGTATGCTTAAAGCCTGAGACAGACAGTTGCTGGAGGTGGCCGGAACCATATGGCTCTGGCTGGAACACTTGGCATAGGATTCTAAGTGCCCTATTGTGATGCCATAATCGGCAATGTTAAGTCTATGGAGAAAATTTTAGTTAAAATTTTAGTTAGCTATTAAAAATTAATAGTTTTTAATTAATAGTTCAAAAAGTATAAAAGTTACAAATATGAAAAATACCTTCCACGCTTGTCCTAAGTAAGACCTACGTAACGCAGTTTGAATGAAGTTTCTACATTAAACGGTTGAAGCCGCATTAAACGCAGAAAAAGCGTTAGAAGAAGAATAATAACTAGAAAAGCCTTTCCTGAAGGAAATACAGTGCATGAAAATGCAAAAAATATGATGTAAAATATCATACAGAGTAAAAACAAACTATATTGGTTGCTAGGTAGATGAGGTTTACTATAGTTAGAATGACTGAACAGTTAAATAGGTGGATAGTTTAAATGGTTAAATTATTTGCTAGGTAGATGAGGTTTAATATAGTTGGAATGACTGAACAGTTGAACAGGATGTGTAGGCTAGTCTTAAGAGAAGGAGACTGTATGCTTAAAGCCTGAGAAACTGACAGTTGATGCAGGTGGCCTGGCCACCTGGCACAGATTCTAATTGCTGTGATGTCATAAAGGCCTAATAGTTTTTAATTAATAGTTTAATCAATCAATCAATCAGTTGAACTGGCTCTTTGATGGGGCCTAGATGAGCAGCTGGAAGTTGATACAGGTGCAAATCAAGTTAATTAGCCCATTGTGAGGTCATCAGCCCAATGTTAAGTCTATAGGGAAATTTTGAGGAGTTTTTAATAAATAGTTTAAAAAGTATAAAAGTTAAGCCCAGATGTCCTAAGTAAGACCTATGTAACATAGTTTTAATGAAGTTTCTACGTTAAACGTTGAAGCTGCATTAATTGCGTTAGAAAAAGAATAATAAGAAGAAGAAGCCTAGGAAGAACAGTACAGTGCATTTTCATGCACTGTAATAAGAAGAAATCAGATAACAGTAAATTGCATTTTCATGCACTCTAATAATAATAATAATAATAATAATAATAATAATAATAATAATACAATTATAAAAAAGTCTTCTAAGTATATCTTAGAAGACACGATCATCTGTTCAAAAACAACAGGGCTCTTGCACTTTCAGCACTCAGGCCCTAAACATAACACAGGCTATATGTGTGTGGTCCAAAAACAACCAATTTGGATGGATGAACGTAAAGCTATTCATTCAATCTATTCTATAAATACGAGAGTTTTAGGCGCAGTACGCCAACACCGCGCTGCACTGACTTGATGAGCCAATCAAACTGCTCCTTGATCTCAGAGCAGCCGAAGTCGGTGGTCCAGGCATGGCCGATGGTGAACTTGTGGAACTTCAGCATGTCCATCACCCCCACCTGCGCCACGGCACAACCGAACAGATCTGGCCGCTGGTTCACACACGCACCTGACACACACACACACACACACACACACACACGAATAACATGATACAGGCAATTTGAGTACACCATGGTGCAGTATTTATTTCCCTTGTATACACACACAGCAAGCGGTTTGGAAGCAGTTGCTTCAGTGTCTCCACACACAGACAGAGACATACACACACACACACACTCCGTTGTCTTACCCACGAGCAGTCCTCCATTGGAGCCTCCGTTGATGGTGAGCTTTTTGGGGGAGGTGTAGCCATCTTTAATCAGGTACTCGGCTGCACACTGGAAATCTGTGAAGACGTTCTGCTTGTTCCCCAACATGCCAGCTACCAAGTGAGGGAGGGAGAGAAGAAAAGAGAAGAGAAGAGAAGAGAAGAGAAAATAAAATAAGAGAAAAGAAGAGAGAGAGGAAGAAAAGAGAAGAAAGAGAGAGATAATAGGAGAGAAGAGAGAGGCAGAGAGGAAGGGGAAGAGAGAGAGGGAGGGAGAGAGAGAGAGAAGTATGGAGAAGGCCAAGTTTTAAATTAGTTTCCATATAAGTTTCCATATTCTATATACATAAAGTAACACTTTATTTAGAAAACCTTTTGTTAGTGTTTTGGCATATGCAAACATACATACGGTCAAACAATACAGTGTGTGGTGTTACCTTTGTGCCAGGTCTCTCCATATTCGCCCCCTCCTCTTATGTTAGCCACCGCCAACACCCCCCCAAGGTGGCGCACAAAGATGAGCCGAGACACACTGAAAAACACACACACACACACACACACACACACACACACACACAGCAACAGAAAGAGGCAGCTAGTACTCTTGCACCAAGAATAGCAAATTGTCAGAACAATGCACTTATTATAAAATTAAAAAAATATATATAATTATAAAAACAACTCTGAATTATGTTGTTTCCATGTGTGTGTGTGTGTGTGTATGTGTGGTGTGGGTAGGGGGTAGCTTTGTGATCTACCGTGTGGGTGTGTGATTGATGTGTGACCTGCGTGTACCTGGTGTGCGCGCGTGTGTGCGCTTGCTCACCTATAGCTGGGTGTGATGGAGATGTTAAAGCCTCCGTAACCGTACAGGAAAGCAGGGTGGGAACCGTCCAGGTTAATGCCCTTCTTATGTACAATGAACATGGGGACCTGTGTGCCATCCTTACTGGGGTAGAACACCTGAGACACACGAGAGAGAGAGAGAGAGAGAGAGAGAGAGAGAGAGAGAGAGAGAGAGAGAGAGAGAGGGAGGGAGGGAGGGAGGGAGAGAGAGAGAGAGAGAGAGAGAGACAGAGAGAGAGTGACAGGGCCCTCATTTAAACACTGGGCAAAGTCTAAAGTCCAACTAAAGCTTGCTTAATAACTATGCAAAATCTATTTACATATTTATTACCATGAGAAAGATCCTCAGCTAAAAGCTGTCTCATGCCATATGATGGCGTTAGTTCACGCACACACCACACAATGGTGTTAGTTCACAGACACACACACACATGACGGCGCTTGTTCATTACATTACATTTGGCTGACGCATTTTTAACCAAAGCGACTAACAACATGGTAACAGTTTTACAGTAAGAGTACTGTAGAGTACAGTAAGAATAAGTGCATCAGTAAGTGCTGTTTTTAAACAGTTGAGTGTCAGTTCAAGACGGCTGGTAAGTGCTAGGATCAGCAAGACTTGTTGTAAGTGGTCCTATGAGAGGAGATGTTCTCTAAAGAGCTGGGTCATCAGGAGTTTTTTAAAAATGATGGAGAGGGATGTCCCTGCCCTTGTAGGAACTGGCAGTGTGTTCCACCAACGAGGAACAACAGATGAGAAAAGTTTGGATAGGCCAGAGTGTACCGGTGGTAGAGCTAGACGTCGTTCGTCTGAGGAGCGCAGCGGTCTAGAGGTAGCATATGTCTGTATGAGGGCATTCAAGTAGGTGGGAGCAGAACCGGAGACTACTTTGTAGGTAAGTGTTAGAGCCTTGAATTTGATGCGGGCCGCCATAGGTAGCCAGTGTAGCACACTGTTCATGCACACACCACATTATGGCGCTAGTTCATGTGTGGGAACTTCGCTCATAGAATGACTTTGCACTTTGCCCAGCATTTAAAAATTAGGGCCCACAATTGCAGCGACATACAGCTTAAGACATAAAAAAAATACAAAGGTGTGCAATACTGTGTGAGAATGTGTGTGTGTGTGTGTGTGTGTGTGTGGTGATACCTGAGTAGTCTGGTACTCTGAGGGGTCGAAGCCCTTGACAGTGACCTCCCTAAAGACATGGGGCTGGAGAGGCTCCTTGGTGAGATCACAGTGGTAGATGATGGCTAGAATAGGAGAAGAGAGTGTGTGAGTGTGTGTGTGTGTGTGAGAGAAACAAGATAAAATATTTTAATTTAAATTTTGTGCACAGATTCGTCCTTGTCCGTGGATCAGAACATGA
>NC_055962.1:32487357-32494857 GCF_018492685.1 Alosa sapidissima | reverse complement strand
GAAAGAGGAGACTCAGAGCTATCATTATACCATGATACCAAGTACATCCTTCTGGGTTATAAAACATACGAAGTGACAGCAAAATAATAACTTCATATAGCTGGACTTACCCCACATTTTTGTCTGTTCTTGTGGCAAAGCATGTTTATAATCCAACGCTATCGTGTATTTCTCTATGGCAAAGCTAATCTCGGTTTTGAGATCCTAGCAAATTCCTGCATTGCATCCCAATTTGTTCAACAAAGAAACACCTTTTTTGCCTTTACTTTGTTCATGGCAATGCAGTAAAAAGTTGAGAATCATTATGAGTACATACACCATAGACACGCAGGCTAACACGCAACCTCGGTCAAGTCAGGTCAGATCAGTTCGGGTCACAGATATGGAGCACAGAAAGGTCATTTTTCATCACTAAATAAAAAATGGCATTTATTTCAGTAAATCACACACCACATATTTCTGTAAATTGCTCAGCCCCGGAGTATCCCTCCAACATGGCATTTATATTGCCCGATTCAGGACAGTCTGCCCTACATGAAATGCATGTAGAGCTATGAGCTTGCTGTGGTGAGATACATGTCAAAATATAAGAATTTTTATAATACGCTTTTTATATTTTAATTCTTTACAAATCAATGCTACACTAACAATGCTAGTACTAACACATGAAATGAATTATGAATATATAATATGTGTGTGTGGCACTTACAATGACCAGAATAAATCCTTATGAATAAAGGTAGTGAAAATGCCCTAAAAAAAGCTTAGGGTTCTAAGAGTTAAGATATAGAAGGTAAATATACACTGGAATATTTCCGTAAGAGCCTTTTTCCATATTAACAAATGTTGATGATAACATGTACTGTATATGCCTGTTAATGGTGAAAATAAGTGATTTATTTCAACATAGCATATTTGTCCGTCCCATAAGGTTACACTGTAGAATCATCTGACGTTGGTCTTAAACATGGCGCCCATGATTTGAGTTCTCTGAACTCTCTATATATACGGCTCTGACCCATAGCACATTAGAGTGACACCTAGCGGACCAAACGAAGTGCTAAAATGTCATTTAAGGGCTGCTAAAATTTAATTTCATAACAAAGTACCCAACAGGCACACCAATGGATTCCTTACTCTAGGGTCTCCAAGAACAGTTCAGAGAACATGAATGTCAATAGTTTGTGTCAGAATTGATGCACATGTGTGCCTGGAGTATATGGCGTGGGGAAAAGCACGGTGTGAGTTTGTGCCTGTGTTTGGGAGTAACAGGGAGGCGACACCAGGCACGAAACTGAAGCATTCCGTTCGCATAGCGTCTGCTGCAACAATTAGCTCCCACTATAATCAATGGAATTGGCTACACCAGACGTGATCGTGGAGTGTCCGTTCTAAAAATAAATTAGACCAGTCTACTAAGGCTACATTTTTACACTACGTGAGCGGAGCACTTCAGTTGTGGACCCAGTGTAGCCTGGGCCTGAGTGTGTGTGCAGGCGGGTCAGTCCGTCACCTCTACTCCGCTCATCCACTTGGGCTGGTCAGGGAACTCCGCACACAGCACGTCCTCAGACTGAGGAGTGCCCAGCACGTGGTAGTAGAGCTTCTGGTGCAAGTTGGTGGATGTCTCCGTACCTGCATCAGAGGAGGGGGACGAGAGAGAGAGAGAGAGAGAGAGAGAGAGAGAGAGAGAGAGAGAGAGAAAATTCTGTATGAGGATTTTGTATTAATATGCTGCTTACATCTGCTTGTCACCTCACAGGGAGAGAGACAGCCCTTACCTTTATTTGCAAGCAAGCTAATTAACATATTTTTCTTGCAAAAAAAACCCCCCAAAAATGACTATTTTGTTGATCAGATCAGCTATTTTACGTGTCAGCTATTTTACACTGAACAATTCTTTGTGGGGCAAAGGAACAAAGACCCAATTTCACAAGAGAGAAAGGAGAAGATCAACATGTGGAGGAGACCATAGATATTAGAAAGCTAGATACCGCACTGGGCTCCAGAACGTACGTAAATAGCGCCGCCATCTTGGTGGGGGCAACAGTCACTGGAGGCCAATGGAGAAACATGTGACTCTGACTGGAAATCAGACAGGTGTCTCTGATTGCCTGCAAATGTTGCCCATAAACAATAAAGTAGTGATGGGCAAATGAAGCTTTGGTGAACCACTGAACCACAGGAGTGTGAACATAGCGACACTAGCTGAAAAGCAAAAAGATGGCCGCCACACATACATTTTTCAACATAAAAGTCCTTAGCAAACCAATATTTTTGGTTACATATACTGGTTTGGGTAAGGACTTTTATGTTGAAAAATCTAGATGTGGCAGCCATATTGGATTTTTTCATTAGTGTTGCTAGCTTCACACTGCTGTGGTTTAGTGGTTCACCAAAGCTTCATTTGCCCATCACTACAATAAAAAACCACCAATATGGCGGCCGCATTTACGATGCCACCTAATAGAACTCGACAGTCAATGCGGTATCTAGCTTTCTATATCTATGGAGGAGACCAGGACAAGAAAATACACAAAATCCTGAGGTCAGAGGTCAGGTCAGTGGTTGCTGCTGCTCTCCCTCACCGTCGCTCTTGCCCTCCTGCTTGGGGTAAGAATTGTAGAAGAGGCCACGGCCGTCGTGGGTCCAGGCCATGCAGCTGAACTTGACCTGCTCCAGCTTGTCCTCCAGGGGCTTGGCCCCGTCCACGCGCAGGAAGCGGATCTCCACCCAGTCCGAGCCACTGGCGCTGATCCCGTACGCCAGCATGTCACCTTCCTCCGAGAATGCGTAACCTGAGAGACAAAGACGCACACACAGGTTCATGTATAGATATGTAGGTACCCCCCATACTATAAATATACATTCATGTGCCATGTCAAAACAACAGAGGACCTGGACACGACACACACACAAAACAATGCATGTATTGACATAATTACCTCCCTGCACACACACACATTCATGTCATTAAGCCAAAACTACAGAGGCCCTTGTCTAGATCTGATAGGATACTCTTTGTGTCCGAACAAATCAAATGTGAGTGTAATGTCATGACGACACCCATGCAGTCACTGGTGCAACCAAAACCCGGCCTCAGTGTTTGCCTATCCAATACCTTATCTACTAATAGGCCAAAGACTAATCATCTACACAGAGACAGAGACAGAGAGAGAGAGAGAGAGAGAGAGAGAGAGAGAGAGAGAGAGAGAGAGAGAGAGAGAGAGAGACAGACACACACACACACTCAACAGTTTGTTTGTTAATCTTGGATCTATTTGCCATATATTGTACAAGCAGTCTTATTCCTTATGTATAAATGTTCTGCTTTGCTTTGGCAATGAAAAATCATTTGTCATGCTAATAAAGCTCACTTTAACTGAAAGAGAGAGAGATATCACTGACCTCGCAGGGCCACTGTTCCATCCTCAGAGAACGTGTTGGGGTCTAGAAACACTGTGGGTTCTGCCTCCAGGGTCTCCTGAACGTACATGACACTCTGGTTCTGGAGCCCAGTGTTGTAGAAATGAAAGTATCTGCAGAACACCAGAGGAAGAACATTCTAGAACACCCCCGGATACATCACCATGCCAGACAGAGATTCACCTGAGTGTAATATTTGCAGTGATTCCTTACCGACTGCCCCTTTTGAATGGACAACTGTATTTGGGGTAGTCATACAGCTCAGTCATGCGCTCTTTGAAGACCTCACGGACTTCGCAACCCTCCAGGAATGGTGCAGTCAATTGATTCTGAGCATTCACAAAGGCCTGAGGAAGCGTGCAGAGGAGTGAGAATCTTGCACCAGTAGGGGGCGCCAAAATATTCTTTGCATACTTGGCAACAGTAAAATATATATATAATCTGTCATCCAAGTCTGATGTAATGAAAGGTCAATAGTTTTTCCTGCGCCATTTAACTCCACAAGTGAAGCAGCATTGCAGTACATTTGCTGTAAAAACGCTGTCTTTTGTAAACCAAAAAGGGCGCTACTGAGCCAACCTGTGTCTTTTCACTGTCTGGGTCCTCCAACCAGCTGTATGGGTCAGGGATCTTCTGGCCATGGTACTCATCCACCTGACGAGATTTTAGACAAGGGAAATTTACAAAGGGCAACACTTAATCAACTTGACTGTGACAACTGCATATTTTTCTTACTGATTGGCAATACCAAGCTTATGTCAACAGTCAGGCAAATACTCATCATTAATAAATACTATGATCATACAAACCTATGGCTCTAAAGGCTGGCTTAAAACATCAGCACAACTCACTGAACCTGGCTACGTTCACTTGCAATCATCAACAGCTAACTGCAACTAGCTTGCTAATGACAGCTACCCCTCATACTTCAGTTACAGTAGGCTTACCCCTGACATTTTATTCAAACACTGCAGCTGAACATTGCACTGCAACTGTAGGCTTCATGTTTTTCCCCCTTCGCTACAGCCTTAAATCAATAATGAAGAATACATAGTATTAACGTGTTACACTCAGACTATGACGTCTAGTTATATGATGTAAGATTAACGTTAGCATAAATAAGTTAACATGTAACTAACGATTGTCACAAATATTGAGGGAGTGGCAACTTTGGCATTGCAGGACTAGGACAATGGCCTTTACGTGCTGGTCTTATATTTGTCAGCTTTTCAGAATCGTTAAGGAACCGTTAGAACAGTGAGTGAGCGTCTGTCATTATGTTTTCAAGCTAGACAAAGACCGGTGGTTAACATCCATTCATTACAAGGCTAACCAATGCTAACGATAGCTACCACCCATACCCGGCATGATGATGATGGAGGCATCTGAGCTAACGTTAGTTTGGCTAGTTAGCATTAAGAGATGTCGCTACTTACCACTGCTTCATCACGGTATACTTGTGGATACTGGAAAGACATTTTTAAGTGGAACTGATTGGATGATTTCTGACAGTGACGCCGAGTCTGAGGAATATGGTAACAGTTCGATATTACTTCTCTCCGTGATTCTCCCAGTATCGATTTTTGACGGATGAGAGTTCGAATTCGCCAGCCAACGACTTTAGGTAAAGACAACATCTTTGAGGATCATCTGGGAGTAATGTTGACAGCACCCTCTACAGAAAAATATCGTTACTGCATGCGAAGGGGGCCCTACGGAGCCTCCGAAGGACCATGGTGGGAATTATCTTTTTAGAGGTAGGCCTACAAAGTTATTTTTAGAGCTCCTTTTGCGTTCCCTCGCAAAAGTTTTGCGTTTCCTTGCAAAGTCAAACGTATTTGGGAACGCAAAAGAAGCACTAAAAATAAATTTGCCACCTCTAGAAAGATAATTCCCATGGTCCTTTGGGGGCTCCTTGGGTCCTATGTCATTTTGTTGGTCTACCAAATTCTCTTTATAGCCTATAGGCCTACACATAATTTAAGATTCTCAATTCTAATTATGTACAATATTGAGTTGCCGTTTTCTTCAATCGCTTTAATGCTTGTGTCAGCTCTGACATCTGACAACAGTTAGCCTACTATAACACACAGGTCTAAATCACTCTGGCCAAAATGACACATTTTGCTTGCAAAAGACTAACACTCCCAAAACATTTAAAACTTTAAAACATGCAGCAAAAATTGAAGTTGAAGTTTGCCTTCAAAACAACACAACTTGTAGTCAAATAACTGTTTGCTTTCAATCAATCATTACACACTGCTCAACGAAATGCAAAACACTGTTCAAAACGAGGAGTTTCAGCCTTCATTTTTGCTATGTCTGTGCAATTTCTTTTTAATTTTCCTGGTATCAATGTATTGAATATAAAATCATGGTATTCATTCCTCCCAATATTGACATGTAAGACCTACAATGAACTACAACTTCAACTACAACTATTTTTTTATTGAAATAGACATATAGTATAAGCACCTATAGACTTGTCAGCTTTTATATGCCTACTGTTTTCTTCACTAAATAGGCAATACAGTACTTTCTCTAAATGTGCCTTAGATCCATACAAATAGCAACACAGAACAGACACGGTATCTCTTATGGACAATGAATGATTGCTAATTGAAGAATTGTGCAAAGGAGATTCACACATTGACATTACAAGTAGCTTGCAAGCAATATTAGCTATGAATACATGTTTTCTGTTTGTTTCACAGAGTTAATCCAATGGAGTATGGAGTCTTTGTATGCAAACTGTGTTAAATTATTTGAAAAAGAATGTGACACATGAGTTAAAGTGATGACTTATACTCTGCTAAGAAGATCAACTGAATCAAAGTTTCATTAAGTGCATCAAAGCAATTGAGAAAAATTGTAAATCTTTGAAAGACAATCTATATCAGGGGTTTTCAACTGATTGTGAACCAGGGACCACCATTCTGACTAATTACGCAACCCCAGGACCACCACTGAATAAAAAACACTGATTCCCACATTGAAACTACAATACTGAATCCATGGTCAGGGACCACCAACAATGCCCTCACGGACCACAAGTGGGCTGCGGACCACTGGTTAAAAACCCCTGATCTATATTGTTTGGGGCAGCTGTGGCCTACTGGTTAGCGCTTTGGACCTGTAACCGGAGGGTTGCCGGTTCAAACCCCGACCAATAGGCACGGCTAAAGTGCCCTTGAGCAAGGCACCTAACCCCTCACTGCTCCCCGAGCGCCGCTGTTGCTGCAGGCAGCTCACTGCGCCGGGATTAGTGTGTGCTTCACCTCACTGTGTGCTGAGTGTGTTTCACTAATTCACGGATTGGGATAAATGCAGAGACCAAATTTCCCTCACGGGATCAAAAGAGTATATATACTTATACTTATACTTAGGCTACTTTTCAACTCATGAGGCCTACAGGGGGCGCTGTGCGTCAATACAAGCCAAAGTGGTTCAGTGCCTTCAGCAAACAACCAGGAGGAGCTGGAGTCCTTGGGAACTGTCATAATCCTGACTGTCTACTCTTTGAATGTCTTGAAGGGACCACCTTTTAATGTTTCTGTATGCATGTTTGCTTCTTGTAATCATTTTTATATATTTTAGTAATTTCTTTATCTCTTATGTATTTCTTTATCTTTTTTGCACCATGGGTTAGAGCAGGGGTCTCAAACACCCGGCCCGCGTCCTGCCCAATTCCGGCCCGCGACGTATGACAAAATAATAATGTAATCCGGCCCTTGAGGCTATTAATTGCGACAAACAACGATACTGATTCAAATAGACGATAGATCCAGGTACGGGGACAAATCTCATTTGTAGGCCTATCTGCTCCACTATGAGCAAGACATCCAGAGCTTGATTCAAACCCAAAATCGCTGCGCAAAGTTTTCAAGAAATACTTGTATTACACGCGAGAAACACAAAGACGTGCATTTGTAATGACGCGGAAGCGATGCAGGCCATAGTGTTGCAGAAATTGAAGCAGAAATTAAGCAGAAATAGCCAGGCATACACCAAATGTTGAAAAACGTTCACGTGTGATGAAGTCTTAGGTAAGCTTATTCACCTATTCTAATTCTG
>NC_055962.1:32474857-32482357 GCF_018492685.1 Alosa sapidissima | reverse complement strand
GATAGTAAAGGGTTGTGTACTGCCAAACATGACAGACTTGTGGACCTCATAGCTGCTTAGTAAATCCCACACACAGAGGATGAGCAGATCTATAAACACACCACTATCCCATCATGTCAGAAAGACAACAACAAACTGGACTTGGGGTGCTATATAAAACAAAGGCCAAACAGTTGGTAAACTGTGTGAATTTATGTGAATGCATGTGTGTGTACCTTTGTGTATGTGTATGCATGTGCATGTGTGTCTGAGTGTATATGTGTGTGTTTGTGTTTGTGTGTGTCTGTGTGTATATGCGTGTGCTTGTGTGTGTGTCTGTGTGTATGTGTGTGTGTGTGTCTGTGTGTATATGTGTGTGCTTCTCTGTGTGTGTCTGTGTGTATGTGTGTGCTTGTGTATGTCTGTGTGTATATGTGTGCATGTGTGTGTGTGTGTCTGTGTGTGTGTGCTTGTGTATGTGTGTGTCTGTGTGTATATGTGTGTGCTTGAGTACTTACTCCTCTCACTGGCCTTAATGTTTCCATTATATAGCTTTTGAATTGTCTGATCATTATGTTTGTATGTACTGACCTTTTGATTATATAGCACTTCGGCCAACTGTTGTCATTTTTAAAGTGCTTTATAAATGCTCTCCCCCCTCCCCCCCCCCCCCCCCCCCCCGAACGAAGGGTAAAATACAATCAATCAATCAATCAATCAAATAAACCTGACATGCCTTGACTTGACTTGACTTGTGTGTGCCTGCCTGCCTGCCGCCTTGAGATTGTATTGCTGTATGTCAGCGTATGCAAACTCTTCTGCAAGTACATGCCATACATTTCATGACTGGGTCTGGTTTGTAAGTTATCTGTTTACATCTGTGGTTGCTGTATGTAACATCTCCTATATGCAAATGGGGGGCGTCTGTGTGTGTGTGAGTGTGTGTGTGTGTGTGTGTGTGTGTGTGTGTGTGTGTGTGTTGCCTCCGTGCCTTGTAATTACAAGCTAAAATGACTGCTTACAGGCTGTCTACCCTTGGGTCCGATAGCTTGCAGCAGTGTTGTGGAGTGTTGAGTTTGTGGAGTGTTAAGACAACTTGTTGACGTTTTATTCTTAATGAAAAACAAAAAAAAAGTTGTGTGACATACTTCCACTGTGTGTAGAAGAAGGGAGCAGTAGCAATGCTCTTGACTGTTGCTTTTTGACTTGAAACAGACGGAAACACATTGTGTATCCTCATCTCATAACCCTGGGATGACAGTATAACGATCATTACAAACAAAATGACAGGGATGCACAGCAGCATTTGCATTTGGGAAATGTCTGTTTTCACACTTGTGCAGCGTGTGTGAACATCAGAAATTAGTCAGAATCTAGAAATGTGTTCATTCTAAAATAGACACACACACACACACACACACACACAGTGAGAGTGTGAGACAGAGAGAGAGAGAGAGAGAGAGAGAGAGAGAGAGAGAGAGAGAGAGACGCATAGAGTATGACATCAAATCTGTTTCTGAGGCATGCCACTGCATGGACACCAGCATCTTAGTAATGTACGACTTCATGACAGAATTTTAGAACATCACTCAACCAGCCAATGAAAGGCCATACATCAACTCAGCTATTTTCCCGCACCCTCACTGGTTGCCTGTGTTCCCTGTCACCTTGGCAATGGCATTTGACAGACACAAGGCCAGGGCTTGGAACTGTGTCTGTGTGTGTGTGTGTGTGGGTGTGTGGGTGTGTGGGTGGGTGGCTGTGTTGTTGGGGTGCAGTAAGTGATAGGGCTGACAGATAAAGTTGCCCTTGAATTTTTCATGGCACTGTGAAATGCTGGACACCTTCCTTTGAAGATAACGTTACCGATGAGATGAATATGAAAAGTCACCCCTCCCACCCACAGTGCTGTTCACTGCTGTGAGAATGAGAAGGACAGAGAAGATAACTGCCTTAAAGTCTCGTGAACTAGGAGTCACTGCTGTGAGAATGAGGAGAAGGACAGAGAAGATAACTGCCTTAAAGTCTCGTGAATTAGGAGTCACTGCTGTGAGAATGAGGAGAAGGACAGAGAAGATAACTGCCTTAAAGTCTCGTGAATTAGGAGTCACTGCTGTGAGAATGAGGAGAAGGACAGAGAAGATAACTGCCTTAAAGTCTAGAGAACTAGGAGTCGTGGAGAGTCTCCCACTGAGTCACTGACACACCCCATTGAGCTTGAGAGGAAAGATGAGGGGAATAATTCCATATATTCTTTAATTCTGAGCAACTGGCCTCTGGCAGCAGCACCTGACTGCAACATAAACATACAGTATATATAAATATATGAAGAGTTTGGTTCCAAAACGCTATATCCTCCATTTTAATACATTTTTATAAATCATTTTTTTACATTTTGTTTTCCACATTTTACATTTCAGTAGAACTGTAACTGCATATTGTTTGATTTATCTATTATCAGTCAAAACATCAGAATTGCAATTCTATCAATATTACCTGAAATACACAATTAAATAACATTACTTTTTAATGTTGGAACCAAAACCAAACTCTTCATATACAGAAATAAACATACAGTACTGTATAATATCATATCATATCATATCATATCCATATAGAAATACACAATCCTATATATCCATATATATATCCATCTATGTATAGATTGCTATTACCAAATAACTTCAACATGTAGCTGTACACATGGCATGGCTACATTCTACTGTAACTGAACATTTCATCATACATTCATACACAAGCGTATCCACACAATCCTACTGCACAGACAGTCTTAACTAACTCATTATAGTTTCCTCCATCTGTGTCTCTCTCAGGTCTGCTGCCTGCCCGAGGTCATAGAGATGTAGTTCATTCACACCTCCTTCTCTCTCTCTCTCTCTCTCTCTCTCTCTTATTCTGACTCTCTCTCTTTCTCTCTCTGTGGGTGGTTCAGGAAGCCTCTTCCAGGAACAGCTGTTTTGTGAGCCTCAGCTCTGCCCTTCAAGCCTGAAAAACAACAATAATCATCCAGCACT
The DNA here is from genome assembly GCF_018492685.1 of Alosa sapidissima. Taxonomy (NCBI): domain Eukaryota; kingdom Metazoa; phylum Chordata; class Actinopteri; order Clupeiformes; family Clupeidae; genus Alosa; species Alosa sapidissima. The sequence continues at coordinate 32,479,343 of NC_055962.1, read as the reverse complement.
CAACACGAGACAGAGGCCGAGAGAGAGAGGCCAAGAGAGGTCGAGAGAGACAGAGAGATAGAGAGGGGCCAAGAGAGAGGACGAGAGAGACAGAGGCTGAGAGAGAGAGAGGCCGAGAGGAGGGTGGGACGTGATGACATGGGTGAGAGTCGCTCTATGAGGAGGGACAGACAGGCAGACAAAAGTGCATTTGAGTGTGAGGAAGACAACAAAGAAAGACAAGTTTGAAGAGTAAAAAGAAAGAAAGAATACTTTCAGGTGTATTCAAACAATACTCTTGTTTGGATAGAAAGACGAGAAGAGAAAAGAGGTAGATAATGACCATTGGAATTCTTTTTTTGAATAGAATCCTGGAGCAAAAGAGACAAAAATAGAACAACAGACAGAGAGAGAGAGAGAGAGAGAGAGAGAGAGAGAGAGAGAGAATCTGAACAATGTTCTCCAAGAAACAACAGAAAAGATAAAATTAGGAGGGAGAGAGTTTGTATATGTTTGTTTGTTTACTTTTTTGTAATTATTATTATTCCTGTGAACGCTTTGGCAATGCATCATATGATTTGACGTGCCAATAAAGCATATTTAAATTGAATTGAATTAAGAGAGAGAGAGAGAGAATTTGAACCGTGTCATTATGAAACCAACCCTAAATGTCACCGGACAAGACAGCTCATCTCCTGTCTGCAGGTATGTGTGTGTGTGTGTGTGTTTGTGTGGAGCGCGTTCGTGTCCTCATAACAAAAGCTATACGCTTAACCACAGGTCAACCCACCTCACCGGCTCCTCTGTTGCAACACACACCCGACCAGCAAGACACAAGGTGTATTAATTACAGCACAGGCTCTGACACTCTATATCCCACTCCCAACACTACTCTGGGTGCAACAGCACAGAGCACCAGGCCTCAATAACACGTTATGGATTTGTTTCTACTCAAATATTCATGTTCACATACACATACTCATAACTCATAAATGAACTAAATGATAACAATAAACTAAATTAACTTGAAAATATTAAAAGACTTTTATCGTCACTGTCTGACTCTGGGAATGGCTTCTCAATATGTCTGCATTCTGCAACTGTGGAGAGCCCCATTGCATTAGTGTATCTGCAGAATGACTAAATGTGATCTGACTGAAGGAATGGTGCCGCATCTACTCAGCCACCACAGGACAGGAGAGCTGCGTGTGGTTAGGGGTTCCATGTGACTAGCTCACGTAACTCACTCCTACGGTCAGCCTCAAACTGACAAGAGAATATGACAAACAGGCACCCGGCCACACAACGGGGAGGAGGACCACTGGTGTGTATGCAAATTGCCAGTAAAAGGGGAGTCCGTCTGTCCTCCTCGGGTCTCCGGTCGTGTAGTCATTAGTCATTCTAGCCTTTCCTTAGCCTTACGCTGATGATCCACAAGGCAACTTTTTGAGCAATGTTTCTGGGCAATGTTTCAATGTATTCTGTATGTATTCAATGTATTCAATGTATTCAATGTTCTGGCACCTTCCAATTGATATTGGCCAACATTAGTTTTCTAAAGAACTTTAATCATCAGTAGGGCCTAGGCATATTTCTATGATCATCCAATCATAACACATGCAAATTGGTTATGTGGTTGGCCCCTGTATCATCACCTTTAGGGTAAGAGCTCTTATTCTAGATCTGAGTCTGCTGATAGAGCTCTAGAATCAATTTAATTATAGATGTACATAAGCACACACACACACACACACACACACACGTCCCAGTTAATGAGGATCCTAGCTAATATGGATCCTAATAAACAATAAGCAATAAATGATAAACAAATACACATCTGCAGTGTACCAACATATATATATATATGAGCTAGTCATATAAGCTAGTCATAATAGAAAGGAATGGACAGTTGCAATAGAAAGGAATCCAATGTGTTTAAGAGGCTCAATGCATTTAGAGTACATGGTGACGCTTCCTTCCAAAAGAGCACAACTAACAAAATACTAGCAGGTCATCACTAAAAGGTCAAGGCCAATGCCAAAATAGGTCAAAGTCAAGTGAAGAAGCTTTGAATTGCTTCTACGGTCCCAAATACATGCAGTACAAATCAACTCAATAACAGATGTCAAAAAGGTAAATATGACATATTTAGTAGTAAATACCATATAGGCCAACTTTATATTTAAATACGCAATACACTTCAAATGTTTCCCTTCTCTCTCTTTCATGTCTGTCACACACCCACACACACCGCTAACTCTCTCTATGTCCTTTGTGGTGCGTGGCGAGTGTGCAAAGGGGGGGTTGGGGACTCGGGGCAGTGTTGGATTGTGGCGCTGAAACTGTGATTCAGCATGCTTTACTGGCAGCTTGCCAAATCAGCCAAACACACTTCCGCTGCATACACTCTTCCGATGAGACATTGCACGGCAACACACACACTCTCTCACACACACACACACACACACATTCACGCACACACAAAAAACCCTATTATGAGTGTGCAATTGTTTCATTCCTTTTCCGAGTTTATGTAAATCAGATTTAACCAGTAATTCATGGCTCACGTTATGCTTGTTATGCCAGTCAGATCACAGAAATGACAGAAGAAGAGTCAGCAGTAAACGCTCAAAGTCAGTGGTTGGACTCCATCAGTTTTTACTCATTTGTTTAGCATAGTTAAGGCATTAAAACATATAGAGAGGTCCAGCTATGGTCCATTAGTATAGATAGATAGATAGATAGATAGATAGATAGATAGATAGATAGATAGAGAGAGAGAGAGAAATGCAAGAATGAATGAAGAGGAGGATGAAAACAGTAAAAGAGAAAGGGAGAGAAAACATGACATCAGGGCTGATTGACTGTCTTGTCACTGAGCCGTTTGTAATGGCATTGCTGCAGCCTGCCGCTGACCCTGAAAGACGCGACGGTTCCGAGGTACAGCCAGAGAGAATCGGAGTCGTGTCATAGCGAGAGGCACTTTAAATGTCACAGCGCCCCGCGGCTCCACGCTGCAGATGTTCAAATGCTGTTCTGACAGCCAATCACGCTCATTTATGAACGGTTGCTACACCTCTGTGTGTGTGTGTGTGTGTGTGTATGGAGAATTTGTCCAGACTGCATGTAATTACCATGAAGCAAATAAGTTGTACACATAGCTTCTTTTCTCTGTCTTCTGTTGAAAAAGGTGGTGACAGCTAACAATTTTTACATGACATTGTATGGAATAGCTCGCATAACCCAGCTCTGACAAGTGACTATAGAACAAGGGGCAAGTATGTCACACATGCAACAAACAGACACACACACACACACACACGCACACACCCACACACATGAACACACATACACACACACACACACACGCACACAGAGACACACACACACACACACACACACACAGACCCACAAATTTCCTCACAACCTGTGCATTATAACATGAGGGTTTTACTAATGAAACCATGAAGCTTACAGTAACTGAGGCCTGAATAAGGAAACAGCCTGAGCTGGCCACAGGGTACAAGGGACCTCTGTAACATGCAGGCTACTGCGTCAGCATTGGTCAGCTGGAGTACTCATCACTTTCCACTGAACTAGTGGAGAAGAACATGATGGGGATGACTGGAAGTCCCCTAAATGGCCCAGTTCTATAGAAAAGGCTGTGGGTTCCAGAGTGGCTTATCATTACATACCCCCCCCCCCTCAACTGGTCTGACGTTGGTTTGGTGCTAACATACAGTATGTACTACATTAATGGACTGTGTGAATTGGAATTTTGCTTTGATACATTACATTAATGTTTTTGATAAAGAAAAAATAGATAGATAGATGAGCAATGATGCCTAATACAGACCTTGTTGAGCATGAATACATACACATATTAACAATGCATTACTGGTGAAGATGTGTTCCCTAAACTAACATGAGTCAATATGGGGTGAAATATGTTTTTTTTTTTTTGTTGTTGATTGTAGCGTATTTTGTACTAGACCACAACTGAACTGTGTATATTTAGTGCATATTTCACAGGCTGGTATGACTGCAGCAGCCTATTATCCCTCCACCCCTGTTTGCTATGCCCTGTCGGTGAGGATGCAACAGAAATGGGGCAAACAGCACAACCCTCAAAGCCTGAAACGTGATTCTAGTAGGCAGTGAGAATTGGACCCCAATCCAGAGGCAGTCTATAGACCCTTTCAACAATAAAAACAAAAACAATGCTTGAACGTTCTATTTGGGCCCCAATCTACTTCCTCTGCATTAAGATAACATATGGAATGTTGAAACGGAAGTCTTGTGGGGCCAACTATGATGCTGATAATGGAACTCTCTTGAAAGGGTCCATACTGAAGACATGCATACTGATGTGACCTGTGATCTTTCATCCTGAACCATGACCTAGTAAACCACAGCATTGAGACCACAAGGGTGGTGGCGCCATTCTCTCCTGTGCGAAATAGTTACAGAATGCAAATGCAAAACTGTACATGGTACAACAGTGCTT
>NC_055962.1:32449857-32467357 GCF_018492685.1 Alosa sapidissima | reverse complement strand
ACTTGGTGGGCATGTAACCCCACATGGATAGCATGGAACCTCCTGTTTTCGTTTTGATCTGTAGCCCCCCCGCTGGACTGGACCCCCCGAAAGGAGGGTAGGGCAGACACAGTTTTCTGTGAATATCTCGAGAACTGTAGGGTTTAGGAGGACCATTTTTTTTTTGTATGTTGATCTCAAAGGGCCATGTCAACCCATTCCATAACCACTCATTTAATGTATAGCGCCACCTAGTTAAACACAAAAAAGTAAAAATGAGGTGTTTTAATCGCAGGTATCTGTGACCTAACATAGTCAAAACTGCACGAAATTGGAAGTGTAGGATCATTATGACACCCTCTGAATGCACGCCAAGTTTCGTGGAATTCCGTTCATGGGGGGCCTTACAATAAAATAATTTATGTGTACATTTAGTGACCGTACACCAACAAGGATTCCCGGGACACTGAAAGACCGGGGTACACGAAACTTGGTGGGCATGTAACCCCACATGGATAGCATGGAACCATCGCTTTTCGTTCCTTGATCTGTAGCCCCCCCCCCCCCCCCCCCCCCCCCCCGCTGGACTGGACCCCCCGAAAGGAGTAGGGCAGACACAGTTTTCTGTGAATATCTTGAGAACCGTAGGGCCTAGGATTTTTTTTCGTATGTTTGCCTCCAGGGGTCATGTAAACCCATTCCATATGCACACATGTGCATAAACAGATACACACGCACACACATACATTCACAGTAATCCTACGTATGACACATACTCACACAGTAGACATATATACGCATGCATGCACATGCACACACACAGGCACATAAACAGGCAAACACGCACACACACACCCACCCACACACACATAAACATAAACATGTACACGCACACATGCACACAATTCAAGAATTTCTCAGAATTATGAACAGATGGGGGTGGGGTTGTATAAAATGTATATTACATGTGAAATCTATGAACTAATCATGTTTTGGTACTTGTTGTCTAGCAGATACCAGTGAGAATTGAGTGTGCATAATGCAATTCAGTGAGACAGTTAGAATCATATATGCCTTTCAGCGTGAATTATTTTTGTGGAAAACATGTGCTGGACTGGGCGGCAGTCATATTTTGTACCGCTCTGCGGTACATCTAGTTATATATTATAATATAATATTATATAATGTAATATAGTATAACATAATATAAGTCATGCATGGATGTAAAATAAAATCTTATACATGGAACACACACACACACCGACTGGCACCCAGAGGTGTTGAGAAGAGGTGAGAGTGTGTTGACAGATTTCTGGCATGTCTGCCGTGTTTATTGATGTCTGTTAGAGGAAATAAGAGGAAGGTAGGAGTCCCCCTATTGACAACTTGACTTCCTGAGAAATTTTTCCCCCGCCTCATGCCTTTCTCAGGAGAACGGGTACGTGTGTGTGTGTGAATGTGTCTGTGTGTGTGTGTGAATGTGTCTGTGTGTGTGTGTGTGTGTGTGAACGTGTCTCTGTGTGTGTGTATGTTAGTATGTGTTAGCATGTGTGGTGTTTTGTGTGTGTGTGTGTTAAGATCTGAATGATAGATATTCTTCCCAGGAGCAAAACAGAGAAGTGACGTATATGGTTGTATTTTTATTTGTGTGTGTGTGTCTGTGTTGGTATGTGTGTGTGTGTGTGTGTCTGTATCTCTGTGTGTATGTGTATACGTGTGTACATGCATGTGTGTGTGTGTGTGTTTGTGTGCGTGTGTGCATGAGTGTGTGTGTGTGTGTGTGTGATACCCCTGAGAGTGATGGCTGCTTGTCTGCTCCCAGACTAATCTCACAGGTGTCTCACAGGTTCACACACACTGCCCCTATGGTGTGAAAGTCGATTGTTTCTATGGAAATGCTCTTCTAATCTTACCCTCCTTGTTTGACGTGAGGTATTGGGTTCCTCAGCCTGGGGGCTGGTGCGGTAGGTGTGATCTGGAAGTGGCTGAGCAAGTGTATGGTGAAATGTGTGTGGGAAGGTGAGGTGACCATAAAGGCCCAGTCATACACTTGTTTCCGCTGATAGGGAGACCAGATCAATTGAAGCGGTGTGATTCTGGTGAAAGGACCCCATTGTGGAGGGCTGTGGTCAGGGTGGAGGGAGAAGTGAAGAGGGAGTGGTTTCTTTTAACTCTAAATATACTTCTAGTCTGTTTTTACGTTTCTTACAGTCAATGTGGGACGTACGTATGACGTCTGTGAAAGGTGCAATGTGTGTGTGTGTGTGTGTGTGTGTGTGTGACTTCAGGCATGACTATGTAAGGACCGCATCTGTGTCTGAAGTCTTAATCTCTACCATCTCTCCACAGGAAATAATAAAGAAAGCAACTTCAGGAACAGACGCTGTCATAATGTAAACATGCCTCAAGTCACACACACACACACACACGCAGTACTGGCATAGTACATACCGTAAAACCTCAAATAATCGCTGAGTCCCAAAGAGACGCCTGTCTCTTTTAAACGCCTGGCGTGGCTACAGGTTTGGGTTAAAGGCCGGTCTCCAGTAGATGCCTGGTCTGTTTTTTAGTTTCGGGTTGTATTTAATCTTCTAAAACCCGTCAGATCGTCTGTTTAAAGCCCAATTCACACCTAAGATTCGCAATGACACGAAACCGTTACAGAAAGGAGGTTACAGCAGTGTGAATTAGATGTTGCACCTCGTTTCAAGCCGTCGCAAAGCATTCACCATGTCTAGTCACAGTTGCAAGGTTTTAGAATGTTGCATCAAGTTGCTGCTCATCTCGTCGCAAATCTTGGGTGTGACTTTTTTTTCAACATGAACTATGCCTATATGTCCGACTTAGTCATCGTTCAATTCATTTTCATCCCTTGTGTTTAAAATTTGCGGATAGGCCGATGGTAAGCTTGTTTTTATGCTGGCAACAAAACCAGAACAGTTCGCGAACGTTATTCTTAATTATTGTAAATGCCATGGCGATAAAGAGAAAGAAGTCAGAAAAGAAATTTACCTTAGACTAGGCTATATCAGAGCCCGTCTACGGACATTCTCTGGCTATATAACCTACTGAAATAGGTTAATGATGTAAAGTCAAGTGCGCTTCTATGGGACTGGTGTGTGCGCGCACAGTTTTTATTGATGAGTCGGAGTGGCAAGTGATGCGTATAGTTGCAGTGGAATGTGGCTGCCCAGGGCATTATAAAACTTCTCACTCTTAGACCTACTCATACACGGCGCTGAAATGGCATATTTAGCTATCTAAATTCGAATCATATGCTGGGGGAGAAATCGTCGGACATCCATGATTATTTTGTTATTCAGCACCCCCCGTGGTCAAAAATATGTTCCCATGCGCCTGGAAGTAGGCTAGGCTATGATTTGAATGTAGACAAATTTGGCAAAAACAAAACGGGAGAAACTATATGGTTCATGCTCTCTCATGTTGCGTTTTACGGTAGTAATAATAATGTATTTGAACAAAACGAAAAACAATGGTTCCGTCCGTGTCATCCTTGTGGGGCTACACCTCATTTTTACTTTTTTGTGTTTAACTAGGTGGCGCTATACATGAAATGAGTGGTTATGGAATGGGTTGACATGGCCCTTTGAGATCAACATACAAAAAAAATGGTCCTCCTAAACCCTACAGTTCTCGAGATATTCACAGAAAACTGTGTCTGCCCTACCCTCCTTTCGAGGGGTCCAGTCCAGCGGGGGGGCTACAGATCAAAACGAAAACAGGAGGTTCCATGCTATCCATGTGGGGTTACATGCCCACCAAGTTTCGTGTACTCTGGTCTTTCAGTGTCCCGGGAATCGTTGACACCAAATTACTGGGAAAAAATGTCCTAAACCTATGCTTCGCTGTACGGCGGTCATAATAATGCTCCTGTTTGATTGGCTAACCACAAAGATGTTTCTCTGAGTATCCTCCCGTTTCTCTGAGTATCCTCCTCTTCCTCCCTCAGGGAAGACCTCCGCTCCGACCGTTACCCCCGAGCCAGTGGAGGGCGCCATGCCTATCCTGAGCAGCAGTGCCATGAAGAAGGGTTACAGCATCACGGACATCCTGAAGAAGGAACCGCACGCTCCACACCTGAGGTCAGAGCAGAACAGGTCCACACTCCAAAGCTCCTCCCAGGAGGCTCCGCGGCTTATCTGCCCCAACCCTGCTCTGAGTACGAACACCCGCGGCCTGGAGGCAGGCCATGCAGCCTGCACCTTGAGGCTCACCCCTAGTACACTTCATGCGAACCTCGGGAGAGAACAGGGACTCGGTTCCTCTGGCCTCGAGAGAGAACAAGGACTCGGTTCCTTTGGCCTCGAGAGAGAACAAAGACTCGGTTCCTCTGGCCTCGAGAGAGAACAAAGACTCGGTTCCTTTGGCCTTCTCAGAGGCCTGTCTCCCTTTGGACACGGTAGCGATAGCCCTCTCAGACCAGCAATGCATCCGGAATATTCTAGGCCTCCACAAATGTACATCACATCTCAGTACTGCCCTCCTCATCCTTCACTAGGGTTGGACAAGATGTCACCTCATTCTAACCTCCTTTATTTCCATAAACCAGTTCAGAACATGCCTGTCCCATTACACATGATGCAGGTCCAGCCTTACCCTTGTCTTCTGCGTCTGTCAGGCTCTGGACAAAGAAACGCTTTGATTGGGTCATCTGAGAGCCACAGAAACCTTGTTTCCAGCTACCTCAGTGATTTGAACATGCAGCCAAGCATTGACCACAAAAGCTTTGGTGTCTCACTGGACTTTGCCCATAACAGCATTGGTCTGTCCAGGGACCGATTTGCCCACGCAACGCAGCTCCATGCACCTTTCATGACCACCAGCCTCGGGGGGCCTTCTGCGCTCGACCAGCCCAGGGACGCCTCACCCCTGCAGGGCATGGCAGCCTCACCGGGACCCCTGCCCTCCACACCCACTTCTGCTCAGCTGGGATCTAGACAAGTGTCCGTGGAGATGAGCGACCTCGAGACGTCGAAGCAGATCAGTGTTGTCAGCTACAGAACGCTGTCCTATCCGCTAATGAGGCAGAATGGAAAGATTCGCTATGAGTGCAAAATCTGTGGGAAGATCTTTGGCCAGCTCTCCAACCTGAAGGTAAGACATCCTCCTCTGAGTCAATATCCACACCACCACCACCCTATCATCATGTTATGGTTTCTTTTGCATCATGGAGCAGTTGCATCATTCAAAGTTTCAGTACAGCCTTTTGGTTTTGCTTGAAATTCTTTGGCATTCCTGTGAACTCACATCTCATATTAAAACACTGCACCTCTGAGTCTGCAGTGCACATCTCATCAGCTGTTCTGAGTAAGACACTCAAGTAGCAAACAGATTGATCGTCTGCTTCATTTGGCTAAACAGTCTTTGCAACTTGTGACTGTAAATCAATTGCAGAGTGAATAAATGAACAAATGAATGAATGGATGGATGGATGGATGAATGAATGAATGGATGGATGAATGAATGGATGGATGACTCATCTCTGATCCGTCCCTCCAGGTCCACCTGCGTGTCCACAGTGGCGAGAGGCCCTTCATGTGTCAGACCTGCCACAAGAGCTTCACCCAGCTGGCCCACCTGCAGAAGCACCGGCTGGTCCACACGGGCGAGAAACCACACCAGTGTGAGGTGAGCAGGGGGTCAGAGGTCAGGATAGGTAGTTGTGGACAAAGGTACACCTGACTACTGATTGTGTTGGCCAGAGATGTAGATGATGTGTTAATTTATTCAGTCCCTATTATGAAGACACATTTGACACATCTGGGCAGAACACCCCTCTCTGTTGAATAGCTGATGCACTTTCTGTCTTGCACTATGCACTTTATGTCTGTTGTTTTTGTCTGTTATATGTCTCCTTGTCTGTTATATGTCTCCTTGTCTGTTATACTGCATGTGAGTGATGGAGTAAAATGCATTGCATTGTATTGTAGGCCTACTAAATACATTTGACAATAAACCGAACTTGAACTATCTGCTTGAAATAAAAGTAATCTATTTCAAGCATTTTCAATTCCAAATAGATACAAACTATATACTAGCCACCCAGTCTAGGCCTACCGTACGTAGCTAGTCTGTAGCTTGGGTATAGGAAGATATCACCAGCAGCAATCAACAGTTACAAAAGGGGTGACCACATTTCTTCGATTTCTCTGATAAGATTCCCAAAACATGATCAAATGACTTGCTGACTCATTACAATGTTAATCTCACGGAGATCAGAGTAACAGTGCGTGCAGTCGAGTGACATTACAGTGACAGTGGTGTGTGTGCGCAGACCTTTGATGTGTGTTTCACTTCTGTGGGCTGACCTGACCTATCTCGCTACACCTCTCTGTTCGCCCTTCCCACTTTCCCTTTCGTTTCGGTCTTTCTCTTTGACACCCACTCTTGGTTTAACGCTGTTCAATATTGTTGGTTTTTTGATTGATTTTCAAATGGGGAGGAGCAGGGTACAGGCATAGCCATCATTTACAGCAGTGTCTAAATGTTCTTTGAATGAAAATAACATTTAAAACTGTTCTATTTATTGTTATTTATTATCTACCTTTGATTTTGACTGGCCTATGTCATGTTGTATACAGTGTACTCAGAAGATAATATAGTATGTAATATTGTATGTAGTATGTGTATGAAGTATGATATGTACTATGTAACTCTCTCTGCCTATCCTCATCTTCTTCTCCATCTCTCCAGGTGTGCCACAAGCGCTTCAGCAGCACCAGCAACCTGAAGACGCACCAGCGTCTACACTCAGGAGAGAAGCCCTATAAGTGCAGAATGTGCCCTGCCCGCTTCACGCAGTTCATCCACCTCAGGCTCCACCGCCGGCTCCACACCAGCGGCGGCGGGGGGTGTGAGGGAGGCGGGGGGGATGGCTGCCATCCCTACGCCTGCCCCCACTGTCCCGGGGCCTACCTCCACTTCTGCAGCCTGCAGATCCACCTGCAGGGCTTCTGCCCTGCTATGCAGCCTCCTGGCACACCGGAAGAGCTGGCCCGCATCAACGAGGCGATTGAAAGGTTCGACTTGAGCGATGCTGCAGAGAGGCTGGAGAGGGCGCCGGACAGCGAGGTGGAGCAGAGTGTCCTGAAGGTGTTCTGGAAGGAGATGGAGGCAGTGGGTCTACAATCGTCCAACCAGCAGGGCGGCGACAGAGAGCCTGTGCTGGTACAGCACCCAGACTCCAGGGCTGTTGCGGGACATCGGAACACTCAGCTACCTCTTCTCAATGTACACATCAAACAGGAAGTGGACCAGTAGCAACTCCTTCCAGTAATTCCCCTTGTCAACAGTATCAATTTTCATTCCTCGGTCTTAGTCGGCCATTTTGGCTCACCCTGATACAATCAGAGAGCTATTCTCACAGGAAAAATCTGGTCAGACTGAATGAGTCAGATACAGACTTGCAGATGAGGACAAGCTACATCTAAACAATCAGATTCATTCTGCTTCAGGACCTTAAGACTGTTTTCTCATGGTGGGGAAAACCAGTGACGGGGATGTTTTCCTCAGGGTAGCTATGCAACAGCATTATATCACTTTGCAAAAGCTTGCATATTACTTTTTGTGTGCTCTTTTTAAATTTATAAATATTTTTGGTATTGAAAAATATTAATACGCTCTATTATCTGGTACAAGAGACATTTAAGATGTATATTTTAATAACCTTTTAATTTATTACTTCACATTAAATTTCATAACACTTCTTTGCACTGCTTTCTGGTGTGGAAAATGCTGAGGGTTTATTAAAGATGTCTATCCTCACAAATACTTTCAATAAGAGCCTTGTGTATGTATGCAGACATGTGTAAATGTGTGTAGTGTACATATGTGACGAGTGTCCTTGACACGGATGTGGTCGTATTCAGGGCTTGTAGTTGGGTGGGTGGGTGAAAGAGAATAACACAGAAAGAGGAAGAAGGACAGAGGAAAGAGAGAGAGAGGGGAGAGAGAGAGAGAGAGAGGGGAGAGAGAGAGAGAAAGAAAGAGATCAAGTGCAAAAGAGGGAAGGGGGGTGTAGAATTAAGGAAGTGGTAACATTTATTGCAATAAACTGCATCCTCCCATTTCCAACCACAAGCGTCCTCCATTGTGACTGACTCTGCTGAGCGTGGAGTTTCAGAATGAGCTACCTTCACCTACGGCCTTTCACCTAACTAAGGCCCAAATTCTCCCATTCACGTGTAATGCTGTAATCCAGATACATCATACACCCCTGTCCAAGTTGCTCTTACGCATGAACGTGACGTAATTTGTAGCACTTATAGCTTGTAGCACTTATAGTTTGTAGCACTTATAGCGTTCCCGTTTGTCTTTGTGGGGAAGAACATGGATGCCACCAGGGTAGCAGCTGTCTCGGTAGTGCTGGGCGCTTGCCTAGAACACGAGAGCAAGCTTGTGGCTCATCTAAACAAGCTACGGGATGATTCACACTTGCATTCATATTTGAGCTTCATCACACTTACAATTTCAATTTCAAGTGCTGTCGCATTTTTCTCGAGCCATAAGGGGCAGTAGTAGGCTAGTCATTGTTATTGTTGTTAGCTTCATTAGCCTCTTTAGCAAACCAGAGGCCCGTTGCACAAAAGTAGGATCAAGACATCCAGGATAAGTGACTGAGCTGAGCTCAATGAATCCAAAACAAGAGCGTCCAGGCTTTATTGGTTGCACAAAGACCAAGCCAGGATAAGCAGACACGGATTCATCAAGCCAGGTGAAACTGATCCTGGATTAGTGCGCGCTAATGGCCCCCTTAGATAGACCCCGCCACTGATCACAGATTCACCATGGCAAGTAGAGCGGCTTCATTGCTTCTTCTAGTAAGTAAGTATAGTATAAGTATATATACTCTTTTGATCCCGTGAGGGAAATTTGGTCTCTGCATTTATCCCAATCTGTGAATTAGTTAAACACACTCAGCACACAGTGAACACACAGTGAGGTGAAGCACACACTAATCCCGGCGCAGTGAGCTGCCTGCAACAACAGCGGCGCTCGGGGAGCAATAAGGGGTTAGGTGCCTTGCCGCTTGTTTTGGGGCAGCCATGGCTTTAGCACTCTGGACTTGTAACCGGAGGGTTGCCGGTTCGAGCCCCGACCAGTGGGCCGCGGCTGATAAGTGCCCTTGAGCAAGGCACCTAAACCCTCACTGCTCCCAGAGCGCCGCCGTTGAAGCAGGCAGCTCACTGCGCCGGGATTAGTGTGTGCTTCACCTCACTGTGTGCTGTTTGTGTTTCACTAATTCACCGATTGGGTTAAATGCAGAGACCAAATTTCCCTCACGGGATCAAAAAAGTATATATACTTATATATACTTATACTATACTCAAGGGCACTTCAGCCACGGCTGCCCCAATTATTCTATGGTGTAAAGTAGGTAGTGATAGTAGCCTTTTCACAACAGCAACACCTCTGTTGAGGATAACATTGCAACTAGTGTCGCGACCACCACACACGAGTATAAATGGTTACGCCACTTCCATGACGTCACATTGTCGCACGACAGGTCGGGAATGGCGAGTATGTAAAAGACATAATTAAAAAGAAAGGCAACACCGCCACAGTGATAAAGCAAAGCAATCTTCCCTGATGACGACAGTGGTCGGCTGGTGAGGGACCAATACGTGTTAAATTAGTTAATATGCTTTAAATTTCAGTTAAATATGTCCTGCAGAGGCAGAGGAATTTGGATTTGTTTTTTCTCTGTGGCCCTAATATTCCGTAATTGTATATATAGCCTTATAGTCTATGGGAAACTGTAAATAATCTAATGATTGCAACATCATCTAAAAATCATTTATCCAAAATTATTGAAATTAATGATCAACAAACGTTTAAATAATGACAGTGGGTCTAGTTATATGTGATAACAATGTGTAGTGGGCTGTTTGTGGTGACTGCTGACTGAGATAAGGGTTGAGATTAAATAGATCCTGGAATTTAGCCTGGTCTGGAGCAGGCTTAGCCCGGTTGAAACCAGACCCTTCTCAGTCGTAACTGAGAGTGGGTCTGGGGAAGGTTCGTTCACAGCCATAGACAGTGTTAACAGCCCATTTCCAAAGGGCGTTCCCAAACGGACGCCGATCAAAATGCCTCAGACGCAATAGGAGAGGCCAAAAGCCAATCAGAGACAGAGTGACGGAAACACACAATTTACAACTCTATCTGGTTGTAGGGAGAAGCAAGAAGAATGAACCACTTTTTAATTAAACATATTAAGTATATATACTTTTTTGATCCCGTGAGGGAAATTTGGTCTCTGCATTTAACCCAATCGGTGAATTAGTGAAACACAAACAGCACACAGTGAACACACAGTGAGGTGAAGCACACACTAATCCCGGCGCAGTGAGCTGCCTGCTTCAACGGCGGCGCTCGGGGAGCAGTGAGGGGTTAGGTGCCTTGCTCAAGGGCACTTCAGCCGCGGCCCACTGGTCGGGGCTCGAACCGGCAACCCTCCGGTTACAAGTCCAGAGTGCTAACTAGTGGGCCACGGCTGCCCTACGTAGGCTATAAGGCATCGTGCCACACTGAAAGCTAATATTTTGTCACTAGCAATTTACATCTGCCCTCTGACAAACACAATTGCATTTTCAGCTCTGAACAAAACCGTTCACGTTCAAACGAGCATTTTGTTTCATTCGTCCTTTCTGGCTGACCAGGACATATAAAGCAGGAATGCGGGACGAGAGACTGAAACGTTCAAAGCAATTATGCCGGAAATATTTCAAGGCAAACACTGAAGTGTAGCATTCGAGTTATGCTCACATAGCACACCAATTCAAAAGTAGCCTATGTGTTTTCTGTCGGCTACGTGTCCAGCTACTGTAGGCCTATAAATGAACAGAATATGAACCCCTTTTCAGTAGCCTACCACTGTTGCAGAGATCACATCCCTTACATACCTGTTTGCACAATGTTGCATATTCCAACATAAGGAAGCAGTTAAGAAACTTCTAACTCTTAAACCAACGTGATAGATGTTTTTTGTTTTTTAAAAACCCTGGCTTCTTCAACAGGGTGCGCTATCGTCATCGTGTAAAGCCCGCCTCAAGGGTTCTGATTGGTGCCTCGATCTAGGAAATAGATAGCAAGGTTCTTGGCCAGACGGACTTTCAGAGCGAATCTCGAATTTGCCGGAAGTACGTCTGGGTTTTTCCCAGGCTAGAGCAGGCTAGCTCCACAGAATAAATCTCCATGGTAATGTATACCAAAACATATCCTACTGCCCCTATCCCGCATTTGTGCAACTGGATCACGGATAAATTGAGCCAGGATAACCAGGATATCCCGGCTTAATCCCTTATCCTAGTTTTGTGCAACGAGCTCCAGCTCAAAAGCAAAACTTTTAGAACTTTTTGTGCGCACAGCAAGTCCGTGCAATGCATAAATTGGTGAGCCGATTAAAGCAGCAATGTAATCAAGTGTGTAAGAGCATTTAAAATCGACATTAAAATGACCAATGTAGTACAAATACAAAGAAAATACATCTCATTTACCATCAATTATGGGCGCAGCCATCTTTGTTTGTCGAGTCATATGTTTCTCCTCCTTCTCCTTGGTGTGCTCTTAGGAGCCCCAAGCGGGACAGTTGATATTACAACCAAAAGGGGGGGTGTCTCGGTGAGATGTCCTGAGACAGCTGGGATATGAGAATGAGCACTCGGACCTTTACTTATTGGAGTTTCAGAGAGAGTAGAACCCACTGGTTACGCTAATAATACTTAAAGTCCCTAAACCAAAAATAAATATGCGTTGATATCTGATATCTCTGGTGTGACACACTCAGAATAGTAGTTTGTCACACACCAACAGATTTGTCTGAGCGAATGAAAACATTGCCATGCATATGGCAATGTCTCTAGATACAAGATATACTTCATAGATGCTGAGGCAGGTCGGCTGTACTCTAGTGTAGTAGCAAACACTATAGATGGGCAAACACTCTGAACAAGAACCTTCTCTGTTGCAGCCAACTTACTCACAGAGGTGACAAACTCCTACCACATGTTCCAATTATTCCCCAAACCAGACAATCCTAATTAGGGCAACTATTCAGCCAGTGAATCAGCTAATTAATGATAGTGCTTGTGCTAGCACAGGCAGAAGGAATAAAACCTACATTGACAGGACTTTTACTTTCTAGGGTCCGTGTAACGCTTTGCAGTGCTTTGTTCTACGTATTTGCTCCATCCATCTGATCCAAATAAAAAATGTGTTCAATAATCCAATTTTCATTTTTTTTTAACTGGTCAGCAAATAGATAATTGCTGCTATTTTCTACATTTGTCATTAGTCACACAAGATAAAGAAAAAAACAGAAACTGGATTGGAAACAAAAGTAAAATTCAGTTAATATTGGATTATTGCCTTTTTTTACCGTTTTTGTTGGGCTGAACCACAAGCCTGGGGGGGGGGGGTTACCTGATACATATTACAGAGCGGTGTTGGTGATCACATTTTATCAGCGGATGTAGAGAAGGAGGGCTATTAAACACAGTTTAGCTTGCATCAAGGTGCCAAGCGATTGATAATGTCAGCTCGAGACAAGAACTTCAGATGCAGAGGGAGACATTGCTACGTCCTGACACTTATGAGTAGGCTAGCCTACGTGTTCTACTCATGTCTCATAGGTAGAGAAGAGCTGTTCTGGGAGGCTTTGGAGACATGAGCATTACCAATGGACTTGAGCCTACAGGCCAATGTAGGCTGTTTGCTGTTGAAATTAATAAATGGATAAACTGATAAATTATTCACTGTTGTGTCTTCGTTTAATGAAACCTAGTCTAGTGTAAAGTGTTAAATAAACAAAAATGCCCCATGTCAAACCGTGCTCGGGGTAGCCTATAGGCCTGTATAGCCTAAATGGCAAAGCATTCTGCTTTGGGGAATTATTTGCTATGGTATGGCATGGCCATGGTATTCAAATATAGCCTACTAGATGTTCAACATAGGTTGAAAGTTACTTAACGTCCCATCTCCTAAAAATCGGCGAAGTTTAATTTATTAATCTCTAAAGTAATGAGTAAAAATCACGAACAACTTCAGGCGGCGCTCTCGTCCACCAGCTAGATGATGTTCTCCCCCCGGTGCTCGTGGTTCAGTCCAACCACAAGAGCAAAAAAGGAAAATTAGAAAATTGACGTATCATTTCAATTTTTAACTTCTGAACAGAAAACCATAACTGTGCTCAATTGAAAATCAACATCCATCAACAACCCCTTTACTGTGCGTTCCTAAAGAATGGATAACATATTTTAAAGCCTATTTTTATATTTTTTCATGTGAATTCTGAAAATAGAACACAGCACTGCAAAGCGTTACACGGACCTTCTAGGCTACTTGTCAACCTACAACATTTTTAAGAGGTTATGCTAAATGGGGAACTCAGTTCATTATAATGACCACCCCTATAAACAGAACACTGAAAATTATGATGTTCTGTCTAATGGTCTAACTCCACAATTTAGTACAACACAACATAGTTTAGGCCTACAGTCTTTATGCTTTCATATGCATATTTTGGTTTACAAGGACTTGAATTGAATAATAAAAAAAGTATCCCTTTAGATTAGTGTTTTTTAATGAGTTTGATATCTGTATGTTATGTTTGTGTTTGTATGGCTGACGTGTGTGGGTTACATACGTGTGTGCGCGCGCGTGCGTGTGTGTGTGTGTGTGTGTGTGTGAGAGAGAGGGTGTGTAGTGTTTGTATTATTTGTGCTTGAATGCATCTACCGGTGTCTTTAGTGTGTTTGTTGATGAAGTGACAGCGGCGCACTCCCATTTCATCTGGTGGGAAGAGGAGCCCTCTGTTGGCTCAAACATTCATTCCCACGCATGAGTAGACTACATTTTCCACCTGCAATGGCCCACTGCTTGGGATCCTGGTAATTTCTACATTAAGCTCCAATAAAACAGTGACATTCAAAGGCTCTGAAACAACTTGGCGTTTGACCAATTTGGTCCCATCCCACATGCTGATTCTAGCGTCAATGTGTCAACATCTGTCTCAAATTACATTCAATTACATTTGCCAATTTTTATAGCGTAAGATTCATGTAAGAGGGAAGGAAATATTATCACCTTTATGGTTCTGTAGTGTCTCGTCTCGAGGCTTACAGTAGCCTATAGGCTCCCTGGTCGTGTGCTGCGGCTTTAATTCCAAAAGGATGACGTCAGATATTTTTGACGGGAGGAAGGAGTATCCGCCGAGAATGAAGGATGTCAACAATGTCACGGATGGATTCTAGTGTCCGTGTCTCCGCACCACCATGATAAGCGAGGAGTTCGTGGCCGGGGCGATGGCACCGGCGGTCCGGAGAGGATGCTGGACCGCGTGGTGCCAAGTTATTCTATTCGCCGTGTCGGCTCTCGTGATCGTGGCGGAGAGAACCGCGCGTGAGTGGGCACCCACAATACAATACTCCTCCCGAGACGACACTTCATAATAACATAACCTTCAGTGGGCTGCAGTGGCTGAACTGGACAAGCTCCCATAACTTTTGTTTCGGTCACTGTGTTATTATTATTAATAGTAGGCTATTATTATTTTTGAATACTGCTTGCTGTAGGCTAATTGCATGCATTGTGTGGAAGATGCTTGAATTTCCCTGCTAAAATTCAGCATCTGTCTTAACCGTTGAATGACAGGGCTTGCAGTTTATGTAGGACACAGACGTATGTATGCACAGACGATTAGACGGCTCGGTTTTGCGTCTTTCGTACGTCCGTCTCTAAAACCGTCAAACCAAATCACTACCAAGTAGGTTACCGCATTATGCAGGCTACTATGCTGTGTGTATAACTAAGGAGTAGGGCCTATAGACCATTTAACATTCCACTCACGATGTTGCTCGAGGGAGAGAGAGAGAGAGAGTTATTTTGACTTTATAGATTTTGGAATGGTAATGGAATTTGCTCGAATGATGTAAAGTGACCTATGTCACACTATGGCACGGGAAGTACTGAAGTGTAACTGTCGTCCAATCGTCATTTTTGACTTACTCAGTTTGGACAAGTGGTCGTGGCCGCAGAGCACGGTGTCCTCCAGATGTGTGTCGCGCACGTTGTGGTGTGCGTAGCTTATGTCTTGTTTTGGCGCTGTATTATCGACTTCGTGTGATGCACGCGTGCGGTAAGGAGATCAGTTACTCGAGCCGAAAGGGTGGAGTCAAAGAGAGCTTTGGCTTTGGCACGAGGACGTCTTTCAGGCGGGATTAAAATACCGCGCGTATGTGTATTGGAGTGCGGAGGGCATAGCAGTGCCAAATCAATGAATGGTCCTCTGCAAGGTCTACACACACACACACACACACACACACAAGAGAGAGAGAGAGAGAGAACACTGCTGAAGGTGATGCAATTATACAGTCATCAAAATAACCTATTTGACAACTAGACAACAGGGCAGATTCATACACAAACTACATTCATCTAAGGAAAGAAAATAAACAATAAGTCTGTGACTGATCTGAAGTAATTACTACTAGCCTATAGATCATTACAAACAACGTGCTTCTTTTATGGGATCAAAGTTATACAGTTTCATGTAGTTGTTTATCCCATCTTAGTACCTATTTTATTATCTTTTTCTCTTTCACACATAACCTTATCATGTCTCTCTTTGTCTGTTGTCTCGTCTCGTGTCTGTTTGTCTGTGTCTCTACCTGTGTGTCTGTGCTGGGCCGTGTGCCAGTGCTGTACTGCGTGGGCTACTACCTGTGGGTGGGCGAGCGTCTGTGGGCGGCGTGGACGCTGGCGCTGCTGCTGCCCGGAGCGCTGGTGCAGGTGCTGAGCTGCTGGTGGTACCTGGCCGACGGGGAGCGCCGACGATGCCTACTGGCCCTCACACACCTGCTGCACCTGGGCATCTTCAAGAGGTGTGTGTGTGTGTGTTTACATGTGTCTTGAGTGAGTGAGAAAGAGAGAGAATGCATAGACAGAAATATAATGTGTGTGTGTGTGTGTGTGTTTGAGGTAGAAAAAGTATTTGTGAAATGTAGGTGTAATTTGGGTTAAACCATCAGGTGGATTTCTCTGGTTGGCTTAAGTGCAGACATTACACTTGACCAAAGTGACTTACATATGTCAGCTATATTACAAGGGATCACATTGTCCCCGGAGCAACTTAAGGGGTTAAGTGCCTTGCTCAAGGGCACAACGGTGGAAGCTGGGAATTGAACCAACAACTTTGTGTGTGTGTGTGTGTGTGTGTGCGATTTGATATAATATAATAACTAAATGTGTATAAACCTGGAGTTGTTTGCACGCCCTGGGCTGTGTGTATTTTGAGACCTTTGTTTTCTTGGCTTGTTAGATTAGATTCAACTTCATTGTCATCGTGCAGAGTACAAGTACATGTGCATATAGCAGAGCTTGGATTATCTCTTTTACTAGAGATTTGACCAAAAATGTGCTTTATTCACGCAGCCCATTTACATCCATTAACTACTGTACTCAGATCAGATTTCAGAGCACTTACACTAATTCCACCCATTACATGCCAACCATGGAAACTGACCCATGGGCAGCATGGCCGTCTCCAGAGTGCCGTTAAGTCTCCCTGGAGAAGCCAGTAATCAGTGTAATGTTACAGTTTCCTTCCTTATTTGCCGCTCCTGCAGCTGTGTGCTCTGTGCTGCGTGTGTGTGTGTGTGTGTGTGTGTGTGTGTGTGTGTGTGTGTGTGTGTGTGTGTGCGTGTGTGTGTGTGTGTGTGCATGCGTGTGTGTGTGTGTGTGCGTGTGTGCGTGTGTGTGTGTGTGCGTGTGTGCGTGTGTGCTGTGTGTGTGTGTGTGTGTGTGCGTGTGTGTGTGTGTGTGTGCATGCGTGTGTGTGTGTGCGTGTGTGCGTGTGTGTGTGTGTGAGTGTGTGCGTGTGTGCGTGTGTGTGTGTGTGTGTGCATGCGTGTGTGAGTGTGTGTGTGTGTGTGTGTGTGTGTGTGTGAGAGAGATCTCACTGGGACTTCTTCCAAGGTCCAGAGCTCAGATCCATTAAATTAGGCCTGAATAAGGAGTCTGACACTCAAGGCTGCTTAAATAACCATGGCGCCGAGCGCCGAGGCAGCGAGTGCATCGACCGCCTCCCAGATCCAGGCCAGATTAGGGCCAGATCCTGGCCAGATTAGGGCCAAAACTGGTTCACGGTTTACCGCTGTTCTGATGGCAGCTTAGATTAGATTAGATTAGATTCAATTTCACTGACACTGCAATGACATGCAGTTTTACATGTACTCAGTAGTGCGGATAGTAGATAGAAGGCTGTTGAGACAGTATTTACAGCTTATAGAAACAGTTGAAAGAGCCATTCGGTTGGCTTCTGATACAGCATGATGCTCATATCCACCTGTCTGGTGACAAATAAAGAGAGTGAATAAATGCACTGGATGAGCGGAGGCTCAGATTGGTGAGGGAGACCTGGGCCGCCTCTGCTCTGCATGTGCCGATGATAATTGACTGACTGTGTCTCCCCCTGGTGGCAGGTTCTGGGACTGCATGTCGT